>NW_028028310.1:0-600 GCF_054177405.1 Leptonychotes weddellii
ACATCTAAAACTAATGATGTAATGTATGGGGATTAACATAAGAATAAAAAAATTTAAAAAAAAAAGGAAATTTGTTGATATGATGCCTATTAGACTCTCAGGAAAGACACTAGAGGAATAGTATGAAACCAAGTCCATGAGTCAGATGGAAATGGCCATCAAGGAGTGCTTCTTCATGAGTCTGTCTCCATTGAGGAAGGAAGGGAGCCCCACTCTTACCCTGATGTTGGAGGCAAGATTAATGTCGGCAGCTGGAAAGACTGGCAAAGCATCAGGAAGGCTGTAGGCTGGAGCACAGCTCCTGACAGGAACAGCTCTCAGGACACATACCTGGGTAAGGACTCTTCATCAGAGGGTTCTCGGCTTCTCAATACTGGGGGCTCAGTATTGGTGAGAAATGTCAAAAAGGTCTGAGGTCTGACCCTGGAAGATCAGTTACCTCACACTGGGGAGCCCAGAAAGTGAGCACTCTCAAAGTTGGCAGGGCCCGAAGGTGGCCTCCGTGGGATGGGAGTCAAGGAGGACTGCTAGGAAAGGGAGGGCCCTAATGGAATGGCAAGCTTTCAAAAGGTAGAGGGGAAGGCAAAGGGACGAGATTAG
>NW_028028311.1:0-600 GCF_054177405.1 Leptonychotes weddellii
AACTTATGATGTAGCTATTACTATCGCTAGATACAGGTTAGGAAAAGAGAGACCAATAGTCATGCTATAAGACACATGTAGTAAGTGGTACAGCTGAAACCTAAATACTTTAAGACTAAAGTCCATGCTAAGGAACTACTACCTACAAATCATCTCCATTTGGCTCTTGTTCTGGAGCTGCTGCTCTCAAGAGGGTTCTGTAGATAATGGCAAATAAAATCTCACAAACAAAAGAATAAGCAGTTTACAACAGGGGACCCAGCAGTGGCAGATACCTGGGTATAGCTGGTCAATGACAGCAGCCCCAGTCTGCAGGGCATGGTATAGTTCTGTTTTAGGATGCATTTTGACCCTGGGCATCCCTCCTACCCCTCTCCTTGGTGATTCCAAACCCAATTTGACTTTCTGACTTAGTTCCTGGTGCTCCTAGACCAGGGTTTCCTAATTTCAGCCCTGTTGACATTTGTCAGTTTATCTTTCATTGTAGGGGTTGTCTTGTGCATTGTAGGATGTTAATCAGCATCCCCAGCCTCTAGCTACCAGATGGATGCCAATAGCACATGCACTTTCTCCCCCTGTCATCACAATTAAAAACATCTC
>NW_028028312.1:0-600 GCF_054177405.1 Leptonychotes weddellii
CCCCCAACTTTTTCCCCTTCTCTTCATCTTCTGGGCCTTTTATACTATGTATATTTTGTTCTATGAAATTGCTAATTTCCCTAAGTCTGCCTTTGTAATCTAGTATTGTTCTTTCCTTCTTCTTTTCATCTTCCTTATTTTCCATAATTTTATCTTCTGTATCACTGATTTGCTCTTCTGCTCTGTTCATCTTTGTTTTTATGGCTTCCATTTGGGATTGCATCTTGGTAATAGCATTTTAAATTTTGGCCTGACTAGATTTTAGTTCTTTTATCTCTACAGTAATTGATTCTCTAATGTTTTCTATGCTTTTTTCAATCCCAGCTAGTATCTTTATAGTCATTTTTTTAAAATTCTAGTTCAGACATCTTATTTTTTTTTAATTCTTATGTTAATCCCCGTACATTACATCATTAGTTTTAGATGAAGTGTTCCATGATTCATTGTTTGTGCATAACACCCAGTGCTCCATGCAGAATGTGCCCTCCTCAATACCCACCACCAGGCTAACCCATCCTCCCACCCCCCTCCCCTCTAGAACCCTGTTTGTTTTTCAGAGTCCATCGTCTCTCATGGTTCGTCTACCCCTCCGATTTCCCC
>NW_028028313.1:0-10526 GCF_054177405.1 Leptonychotes weddellii
CTGAGGGGATGTCAGGAAAATCGGTGTTGTCCCCCCTCATCCCCCAGCTGTCTACCTGCAGGTCCCTGGAGTTCACGAGGAAGGCAATATAGAGAGAGGAACAGCAAAGAACGTACAAAGCAGGTATCATGCCCTAACTTGGGATGAGGCTGCTTGTTTTCCAGAACTTTCACTTGAAACCATTTCAACCCTGGGGAGCCTCTGTGAGCACTCCCCGCCCCCGTTTTATGGGTAAGACCCTGGGGTGGAGGGCCCCGGGCGCCGTCCAGCAGTTCGCAGGCGCGGCCGCCACACACCTAGAACTTGAAGGCCTCCTGGGCGCCAGGCCCGGCTGCAGCGCGTACCCAGGCGCAGCCGCGTCACCTAGACCCCAGTCCACCGCCTCGCTGGCCGGTTCTGGGGACCACTACCGCCGCGCCCTCAAGACCACTTACATTCGGCCCCACCACTGCCCACGCCGAGCCGCTGCCGTCGGTCCCCGGGGCAGGCGGGCAATCACGCGGGGAGGGATGGAGAGAGGGAGGACCCTGCGCGGGGTGAAGGAGGACTTAGAGCTCTGGAGCCCCTGGAGGCTCCTCCCCCTCCCTCAGGTCCCAAGAAACGGTTTGCCCCTTCCCGGACGTTGTCCAGAGCGCATGGCTCCCGGGTGAGCCAGGTGAGTCCCGCTCTGCGGGGCCCCGGCGGCTGCCGAGACCGCGGGCTCCGGGGTCCGGGCGCTGGTCGGGGCTTCCTGGCGGCGGGGGCGAGGGTCGGGTAGGGTGGCGAGCTGGAGCGGGGAGACGGGCGTGAGGCGCGGTGGCCGTCAGCGCTGCCCGTTTCTGGACGGCTCCCAGGGCTCCTGGGCTCTGGGCCCTAGGTAACATCTGTGCCCTGGCGGCTCGGGAGGGGAGGGGCGGGAGCGTCTCAGCCCCGCCCTCGCTGAGATGGGGGCGGGCACTGACGGAGGGCGGGCTGGGGGCGTGGCCGAGGCGGTGCGCTGGGAGGACAGCCCACACCCACCCGCCCGAGAGAGCCCTGCGGAACCTGCCGTGCAGGCTAAGGGTCTGAGGAAGTGGCTCACGGAAGGGCGAAGGCTCTCTGGGCGCCAGGAGCTGCCCAGCAGCCAAGTCCTGGAAGGAGGGCGGGAGGGAGTGGTCTGTCCAGTAACTGCGGCGAGGACGGGCACCAAGAGGAGGGGAGACCTGGGCAGGGGCTGCACCAGACCCAGTGAGCAGAGGAAAGGGACCCAAGCCCCAGTGCCAGCCCTTCGGGAATGGTGGTTTGCAGCCCACCTGAGCTCCCAAAAACAGCTCCAGGAGTTTGGGGAATTCCACTTTGGCATCAGGGTTGGAGGAAAAACATCCATAGGATGCAGCCTTCAAAAGACGGGTATCGGATGAAACGTATCCTTCCACTGTCCAGTCCACTCTCCAGCATCTCCCTGTTTCCAGTTTATTATATATTATATATATTTCCACAGTTATTCTGTAACATACAAGCATACTGGAATACCTCTGTAAATATCCTTTCTAAATGTTTTCTCTACACAAAGGTAGCATAGATTACTTACTGTTCAGCACCTCGCTTTATTTCCCCAATCTGTTTTAAAGATTTTTGTGACTCCACATATGGAGGCTTTGTTCTTTTTCACCGCTGTATAGTACTCCATGATATGGATGAACTGCCACTCATTCAACAAGCTGCTAGTGATGGACATGGAGGTCCTTTCCAAGGTGGTCAGATGCATTAAAATGAGCTGCTCCAAGTGGAACCGCTGGATCAAAGGCTCTGGGCATTTGCAGTTTTGAAAAGTGTTGCCAAATTGCCCTCTGTAGGGATTACCTTAATTTACACTTTTGCCAGCGATGTATAAGAAAAATATAACATTTTTACAAATGGTCTGTAGACACCTTTTATGGCTGAACAATATTCCTTCATGTGGCTGAGGGAGCTTAAACTAGCACATTTGTCTTTGAGGGTGTGGAGGTTGTTGCCAATCCTCTGATGATAGAAAACCCACAAGTCTAAGTTAGGGCGGCAGGGACATGGCCCACCTTCCAGCCCTCCAGCTTACTCTGGTCCAGTCTTCACTCCGGGTGTCTCCTGACCTCCTGGTCCCTCTGCCTCATTCCAGTCCAATGCCAGTCCTAGTTGCTGGTGTGGTTTTTTACTAAAGACATCTGTGACGAAAATCTCTCACCCAACTCTTCTTTGGGCCTGTAACATACTTCCATGCTATCTGTGCCCCTGCCCAGAACTCAGCACTCATGCTACACAGGACAGAAGGATGCCCTTCTCTCTGGTGAACTCCTAAGGGCCTGTCTCTCCTCAGTCCTTGCCACCTCCTAGGAAAGCCCTTCTGAACTTTCCCTCCCTCCGTGAGGACTGGAATTAGGACTGGTTACCCCACAGCCTGGGAACAGGTCAGTGCTGACAGCAATTCAGCAGCAAGGTAGGGGCTGAAGAGGTCAGTAGGAGCTGAAGCTGGCCTCCCCAGAGTCAGAGAACCCAGAAGGAGCTGAGGACATGGTGTTCAGACACGGTTTGTGTAAACCAAACCGGGCTGGGGGGAGGATGGGTTGCAGTAGCCAGAGCAAGTCAAGAATGAGGTTGGGGTGCGGGGTTTGGTCCAGGCTCCCCAACCTGGGGATCCCCCAATTTCTGCTTCCATATGACTGAATCACTGTGAAGCTGTGGGCACCGCCTGCCTCAGCTCTGGCGTTAGCTGTGCTGTATCAGCCCCCCAGTATTTCCTGGGAATCAGTTAGTTAAACTGAGGTCTCTGGATCTGAAAATCCACAAGTCTGGCAGGGAAGAGGGCTCTACTGTCTCAGCGGCTGCCCTCAGAATCCCCAAACTCCCAGAGGCCCTGCTGGCCCTCAGACTGGCCTCCAGGGGGCGCCAGTGTCAATCCCAATGTTAAGCGTGGTCGCTGTGTCACGTTCCAAAGGATCATCCTGCTCGCCCGGCTTCCAGGCCCTAGGCTGAGGCGGAATGGGGAACAGGGGAAACTGACAGGAGGGGGTCGATGAAAGGAGAACAGAGAGTCTTGGGCAGGGATCTCTCTCTCTCTCTCTCTCTCTCTCTCTCTCACACACACACACACACACACACACACCTGCTTCTCAAACCTTGGCAACTCCTTTCCATGCCTTTGGAGTGTCTGTTGGGTCTAGGGGTCTCTCAGCCACCCCAGGTCACCTCACTACATCTCAACCTGGGGCTCAGTTTCCCTCTTTAAGATTATCATCCCGGTGGGTATTCTCCAGACCAGATGTTATTGCCTTGTTAGAATCATCCTTGGGGCAAGATCGGGACCTCAGAGTGCCCAAACACCCCAGAAACACCACCCCCAAATCTGAGGGCCCTCTATGAGGCAGCACTCCTTTTTTTTAATTTTTAAAATCTTTTTTGGGGGGGCGCCTGGGTGGCTCAGTCGTTAAGCGTCTGCCTTCGGCTCAGGTCATGATCCCAGGGTCCTGGGATCGAGCCCCTCATCGGGCTCCCTGCTCTGCGGGAAGCCTGCTTCTCCCTCTCCCACTCCCCCCCGCTTGTATACCCTCTCTCGCTGTCTCTTTCTCTGTCAAATAAATAAATAAAATCTTTTTTTAAAAAATCTTTTTTTTAACTTTAAAATTTTTATTTATTTGTTTGAGAGAGAGAGAGATCACAAGCACGGGGAGTAGCAGGCTCCCGCTAAACAAGGAGCCCCATGCGGGACTCAATCCCAAGACCCTGGGATCATGACCTGAGCTTTGCACAGCCCCCACATTGGCCTGTTCCCCAATCCCATCTCTGGCACCGCACACTCAGAAGCCCCCACCCCACTTCCTGAGCACCTTCTATTTCCTGTGGTTCTGCATGGTGACCGGGCAGCCTCATCAGGAGGGCACTGCAGTTACCCCCATGTTTTCTGGGGAACCTGGAGCACAGGGGTTCACTGCCACAAATGGGTCCCTGAGCAGGACTCGAACTCTGCCCTGGAGACTATGGGGCCTCGGCCAAGTCTGGCAGGCCTCTCCCCTCCCACTGCTACCCCTCCATTTGTAAGCCCAGCACAGCCTAGCCAGCCTGCCAGGATTCAAGTCTCGGCTCTGCCACTCACCAGCTGGTAGCCTGGGGGAGTCCCTAACCTCTCTAAACCTCAGTTTCCCCAACTGTAAAATGGCGATGATACACAGAGAAACTTCCTCCTCAGGCTGTTGTGAAGAAAAGGCATAAATCCATGGCACTGTCTTCCCAGCTAAGGGGGCTGGAGTTGCAAGGTCAGCAAGTGTGTGGAATGGGGGCTGGGTTTTGGAGGCCGAGGGCACCAGGCCCCATACACCATCTGTCCAGTGATGAGGCCTTTCCTGTGGCGCTGGCAACAGTCACACTGTGGAAACCACACATGTGGCCACAGGGGGATGGTCTGAGCAGAACCACACGTCCCCTCCACGGTCTGGGCCCCACATCCACCCGCATAAGTGTGACCCACGCAGGCCCCCGATCCTGCCCCTGGGTAAGACTCCACCTTCTGAACTTCTGCGTCTGTAAAATGAGGGGGAGTTGTGTTTGTCCCCCTGGGGAGGGTGGACTTCCTCTGAAGGCCAGATCTCCCTGGTGCAGGTGACTCTCACTGCTGGCTTTGTTATCCTTACAGGAGAGCTAGGCCCAGAAAGGGGAGAAGTGGCAAAAAAGAGAAGCCAACAGGAGCCGCCAAAGGAGCACTAATAGGACAGAGTTGGTGGGCCCTGATGTGTTTGATGATAGATGTGACATTGCTTCCCTGGAAAGTGTCTTTCATTCATTTCCCACCTACTCACTGAGTCCAGGTTTGCCGCAGGTGCAAGCCCTACCTGAACACACTGCAAAGATCAGGATAATCAGGACAGTGAAACTCCAGGTAACCAGGGTATTGGGGCCTGATCAACTCTGAGTCCAGGAAGGCTGGTCAGGGAGGGCTTCCTGGAAGAGGGGACACAACACCAGGGTGCATCATGATTTAGAGGGACCCAGGAAGTTCTGATATAATGACAGGTGGGAAAAAGAAAATGTAATAAAATATAATTTAAGATAGACCTTATGAAGTGTGGGGAGAGGGGAGGGAGCTAGGAGACCGAGGAGACTGAGACCCCAAAAGGAGTCAAGGTACCTATGGGGCAGTCGCGAGTCATTCGGGTTTTCCTTCTTGGGGAGGTTACTCCGGATGATTCAATTCCCACCCCCCACGTCACTCCGCCGCCCGGGATTCGAAGACTTCGGAAAGAAAGAACAGGAACAAGAATCAGACCCGGTGCGCAGTCCAGCTTGGCGCCCCTCTAGGGTCCAGAGGATCCCCGGGAACCCAGACCCCGCTGGGGGCGTCCACGACTAGAAGGGCCCCCGAATGCCTCCCCCACACCCCGCGACCCGCATGCGGACTCCGAGGCCACCGGCCCGGCCCCTGACCCGGGACCGACCCCCATCTACCAGCAGGGACCCGGCGGGGCGGTGCTGGGCGCCGCGGGCTCTCCGGCCGCAGTGTCGCCGCAGCGCCGGCCCCGCCCCCGCCCGCTCCTCCCCCCCTTCCCCCCCCACCCCGCGGCCGCGGCCCCGAGCGGCTCCAGAGCGGAGGCCCGCGCCGAGCCCAGGTGAGCGCCCGCCCCGGGGACCCCAGCCCGCAGGACCCCGGCCCCCGACCCCGCCACCCCCCTCGGCTGCCGGTTCCCGGCCCCGCTGCCTCCGTGCCCCGGGCCAGCGGGCGCGCTCGCAAGTCTCGGACCCGGGGCCGGCGCGATGGGAGCTGGGGTAGGCAGCCGGAGAGGGAGAGAGACAAGCTGGGGGCCGAAGCGCCTCTCTTCCTTCTCCCCTCCTCGGCCCGGGCCCTTCCCCGCTCGCCCTGGCGCCCTACTGTGTGCCCGTCCCCCTTCCGGGGCCGCCCGGTTTGGTGAGGACACCTGGACGAGCGGGAAGGCTGCTGGAAAGGTCTTCCCGGATAGAGGGGACTGCACGTGCAAAGACAGGAGAGGCTTGCGCCTGAGCCCCGCCGGGGAGCCGGTGAGGGCGGACACCCCTCAAACTTGATTGCCATTCCGAGGAAGGCTGGAAGCCTCTGAGGGCCCCAACTGGACAGCACCCCCCCCCCGTTTCTGCCCAGCCTGCACTGGCCTGGGGGGACGGTGTCCCCGTGAGTCAGGACACAGGCTCCTGGTGGGTAGTTAGCGCTTGGGCATGGTTACAACTTTTCAGCACTGTGTCGCTTGTGGGCAAGAGACAGCACTCCACAAAATCTTGGGGGCGCCTCCAGCTGCTCCACAGGCAAGAACCTTTGCCTTTGAGGCGGCAGGGCTCCAAGCCCGCCTGCACACAGTAGGCCTGGAGAAGGTTCAGTCCCCAGCAAATCTCTTTCCAGGCCCAAGGCCCTGGAGGGTCTAGGACCCCTGGGCACCTGGGAAGGGAGAAACCGCCCAGACAGGGACCTGACAGCAAGTGGGGGTCCCACATTTTCAGACATCTGTGGCCCAGCAGGTGAAGCCTGAGGCCAGGCAGGAAGGAGGTGGGCAGGGCTGAGCCCGAGGAGAAGCCGGGATCTGGGGAGGGCCCCCTTGTGCCCAGGGAGGGGCCAGGCAGGGCAGGGGTGGCCAAGTCTTACAGATCCGCCTTGGTGATGAGTGGAGGAAAGAGTATCGGGATGCCCAGGTGGCCTTTGGCTGTCACTGTCTCCTGAACTGTAATGGGTGCCTCTAGCGCAGGTAAGATCAGATGCCAGGCGGTAGATGGTCCTCCCCAACTTTTCCTCCTGTCTTCTTGGCCCGCTTGCGCTCAGGCACCCACTCAAAGCCCTTGCTGGGATCTGGGCAAGACCAAGTAGGCCTCAGCCCCACCTCAAGTTAGACTTCAGGGAGAACTTCCAGGGGACACAGGGGGGATGACAGTGGGATGGACTGGGGGGAGGTCATTTGTAAACAAGGCAGCTACACCTTTGTCCCAGGCCTTCCAAAGTCCAGTCTGTAAGCTGCATCTTCCAGAAGGCCCACCCTGTGGCCTTGAGGACTCTTTGGCTGCAGGGATCTCTTCGCTGATCTGGTGACCTCTCCCCCAGCCCTGTGGCTTGCAGGGTGATATGGGGGCTTCCTGGGTCCCTGCCCATCTTGAAACTAACCAAGGGGGGAGGGAGGGAGGAGGTCACCTGGACGCCCCTTCCTGCTGCTTGACCTTGGCAAGCCCTTGGCCTCTCAGTTTCTCCATCTGCTGTTGGATGTGATCGCAGCACCACAGGCCTGGAGGGCATTTGTGAAGTGGGGGCTGTGTACAGGGTGGGAGCTCATGGCTGTTGGGCATGGGCTGTGTGCCTGGCCTCCCTTTCCCCCAACCTCATCAGGCCTGGGCTGGCCGCCCACTTCCGTTCACCATGGAGCTGGGTTTCCCTGGGGACCAGTGGACTGGCCCAGCCCAACCCCACCCCACCCCCCAGCCTCTCCTGGCCTCACTCACACTGGGAGGAGGGGTGGAGGCTGGGTGGCCTCTTGGACCCCTGCCCCTTTGCCCTGCCTTCCAGGGCTGGGAAGCCTCTATCCACTGCTGGGCTGGGAGGAAGAAGCAGTGGTTGCCCCTGGAGGAGGTGGGTATCCAGGGGCTGCCAGCCAGAGTGGGGGCCAGGGCCCAGGAGAACTAAATGTCACCCCCATTGTAGGAAGGAGAAACCCCAGGATCAGGAGGGCTCTGATCTGCCTGAGGGGACTGGGTTTGGACCCCAGGCATGGTGGCCTCCCTGAAGAATGGAGGGGTCCCAGAGCTCCCAGGCTGCTGGCTTTCCAGTGGGCTGCAGAAATCAGGATTTACCCCACAAGGCAGCTGTGGGGCTGGACCTAAAAGAGAGGCTGAGATCCGGAGCAGGGGGCCCCCTAGGCAGTAGGCACAGCCCACAGGTAAAAATGGGAGGGGAGAGTGAGGGTAGGGGGCCTGGAGGGCCTCAAAAGGGAGGTGCCTCCCAGGGTCCCCTACATGCAGTGGCTCCCAGCTCAAATGTATGCATCTTCCAGAAGCCGCCCCCCCCCCCCGCCCACCCAGTCTGTCTCTATCTCTCTGTATCTTTCCCCACAACCCCCATCAAAGCCCTGGTCCCTACAGATGCTCCTGGTCTCTCCTGCAGGTCCTGGTGGCAGCTCCAGCCGGGATGGCAGCTCCAGAATCTCTAAGGGCCATGGGGAGTCCAGCCCCACCTCCCGGGGCACCCTAGGCCTCCCACAGCCTATCATCTGTGTATCTGCCTCCCATTCATCTGTGGGCCACTCGCCATGGGTGGGTGCTTCTCCAAGCCCAAGCCAGGTACCTCCTCTCTTCTTGCCTCATTCTCCCCCCTCCCTCCCTCCCCCCTCCTTGCCTCATTCTCTCCTCCCTCCCTCCCTCCTCCCTCCCTCCCTCCTCCAGCCACCTTCCTCCTCCCCCTCCCCCCTCTGCCTCTGAAGTAGGTCAGGCTGGGCGGCAGGCTGCTCTGAATGTTAATTCCCTGCAGGCAGGAGGGGGTGGGGGGCCTGGAGCATTCTCTTGGCCCCCCTCCAATGGGTCCCCCTCTTTATTTGGGGCTTTGGGTGCTTCTGGTGGGAATAGCAGCTGAGCCTTTCTCAGAAAGTCGAAGTTAGGGTTCCTCCGGCTCCAGGATAGGGCAGGGGGGGCCTTCCCCTTAGGACTGGGGAAGAGGGACTCCGAGGACACCCTCAGCCACTGGGTGACCCAGGGCATGCAAGTTACCTCTCTGAGCCTCAGTTTCCCTCTCTACAAAATGAGCCTGACCTCTCGAAGTTGCCATGAGGGTGGAGTGGACAGATCACAGCCCTCTTCACCTCTTCTGATGCCCTGTGTGACCTTGGGCCGAGTTTCCCCATTTGTGCAGGAAATCCTGCCCTGCCTGGCCCAAGCGGCTCCAGCCTGAGGTGGGGGCCTCCTGGGTGCTGAGGGAGGCCTGGGTCTGCTCTCCATGGAGACTTCTGTCTGTTGGGCTCTCTCTCCAGCCCCTATTTTCCCTCTTCTCTCTTCACAACCCTCAGGAAGGCAAAAGAATGGAGGCGTGTCACAGATGAAGAAATGGAGGCCCAGAGAGGCCTCTCTAGTGCCCAGTCAGTGCCCCGCCCACCTGCCACCCGGGCCACCCTGCCCCGGCCAGCTCCCCTTATACCTGATACCCATCGGCTCCATTACCTTGAAACACATGAGCCTTTTCTCCTTTTCCTGGGTCTGAGGGAGAACTTGGGGGCAAGAGGAGACCTTTAACGTCCTGCCAGGCAGAGGGAACGCCCCGCACCTGCCTCTGGAGCCAGCTGTCCCTCCCCCCAGGCCCATGGCGTGGGTACCCAGCCCTGGGCCTGATCCCGCCACCCTTTCTGGCTCCACGTATGACTTGGGCAAGTGATGGCCATTGTCTTGACCTCAGCCTTCCCCCCCACCAGAAGTGGGCAGGAAAATGCTAGCTGGTCTGGGGAGACCAAGAGCAGAGGATACCACCTGCAGCTTCCTTTAAGGGACCTCAACAGGCTGGCCTGCCTGAGACCCCTGGCCCCCAGCTCTCAGGTCAGGAGTTGGCAGCTCTCACCGCCCCAGAGGCAGTGGTAAGAACTTGCATTCTTGAGCCCAAATCCAGTCCTGCCCCTTCCTGGCTGTGTGGCCTCAGGCGGCTGACTTCACCTCTCTGAGCCTCTGTGTTTTCATGTATAAGTGGGGCTAACAATTTTGCCCCCCGCCCCAGCCCCATGCGCTTGTTGTGCTTAGTTCAGGGCCTGGCACACAGGAAGGAGGCATGCGCAGAACGTTATTATCCCCTCTTTGGGGAGGTAGGCTCCCTGCTTTCAGGACTCCCCTGTAGGGCTATGACAGGAAGGCAGGAGCTTAGGCCCCAGGCACCCACACTGGGCAGGTCAAGGGTGAGGTTCAGGGAATTTCAGGGTGTGTGAGTGAGAACATTTGCACCATAAAAGTTCAGCTGGGGTCAAGAGGGGCTACAGGGAGACCAGAGCAAGCCAAAGCTCTTTGTGCAAACTCTTTACCTTCTATCTTGCTTGACTCTGGCTTGGAGCACATCAGCACACATTCCTGAGCTCACTCCCCATGTTCCATTGGCTCTGTGTTTGTGGTAACAAGTGTTCCGGGCCAGACCCTGGCCAAGCTCAGAACTAGAAAGAAGTGCAGCTCTCTTGGCATCTAGTCGCTTGCCTTTGATTAGGCCACAGGTGCCACTTAAAGGCTTTCCCTTTTTGCCATGGCTGCTAGGAGGCTCACAGCTAACCAATAAAATGCTACTACCCAGCGTCATCTGTTGAGCTTCTACTCTGAGTTACATATATTAAATCCTTTGGCATTCACTATCACCAAAGAGGTAGGCACTGTTCTTTCTGTTTTTTTTTTTTTTTTTTAAAGATTTTATTTATTTATTTGAGACAGAGAGAATGAGAAAGAGAGAGCACATGAGAGGGGGGAGGGTCAGAGGCAGAAGCAGGCTCCCTGCCGAGCAGGGAGCCCGATGCGGGACTCGATCCAGGGACTCCAGGATCATGACCTGAGCCGAAGGCAGTCGCTTAACCAACTGAGCCACC
>NW_028028314.1:0-600 GCF_054177405.1 Leptonychotes weddellii
CTTTGAGACCTGTTCTACATTTGTTTGAATAAAAACCGTTGGAAATCTCTTTCTCTGAGGACTTCTGTAGTTACTCTCTTGCTGTTTCCTGTCATCAAATGCAGCAGTGGGAAATAAGGAAGCCAACCTGATTTTTCTCTCTCATTGCCAGTGACTTCATTTTTACTTTTGTTTTGTTTTGTTTTGGGCCTTAATGCCTACAGATATGTCTTGGTGTTAATTACTTAGTACCTGATTTTCTTAAAATCCAGGGTGTCCTTTAATCTGTAATTGAGATCTTCCTTTATTTGGGGAAAACCATTTTCCATGACAGTGTATCTAAATTTAAGTGAGCACCAGAATCACCTACAGAGCTTGTTAAAAACACAACTTGCTAGGCCTCAACCCAGAGTTTCTGATTTGGTTAGGTCTTGGAAAGAGGTCTAAATGTGTATTTCTGATAAATTCCCAGGTGATGATGTTGGGCCAAGGATCCCACTTGGAACCACTGTTCTTTTTTTTTTTTTTATGTTATGTTAATCACCATACATTACATCATTAGTTTTTTTTTTTTTTAATTTTTTTTTTTTATTCTTATGTTAATCCCCATACATTACATCA
>NW_028028315.1:0-600 GCF_054177405.1 Leptonychotes weddellii
AGGGCGCCTGGGTGGCTCAGATGGTTAAGCATCTGCCTTCGACTCAGGTCATGATCCCAGGGTCCTGGGATCGAGTCCCACATCGGGCTCCCCGCTCAGCGGGGAGCCTGCTTCTCCCTCTGACCCTCTCCCCTCTCATGCTGTTTCTCTCTCGCTCACTCTCTAAAAAATAAATAAAATCTTTAAAAAAAAAAAAAAATAAGACATACAAACATGCTTTATAAACATAAATTACTTTAACACTTCAAGACATTTTAGGTATGTGCCTTTCCAGAGCGTCCATTTTCCTCCTACAGGGTCCCCTTAGCCACAATTTCACTGTCTGCGGTTTCTGTTACTCATGGTCAACCACACCAGGGAAACGGATGACGTTCTTTCACACATATCATCAGAAGGTCAGGAGCAGCTTAACGCTACATCACAGCGCCTACGTCATTCACCTCACTCATCATGGAGCCATTTTATCATCTCATATCATCTCAAGAAGAAGAAGGGTGAGTGCTGTACAAGAAGATATTTTGAAAGTGAGAGACCACATTCACATAACTTCCATTATAGTCATGGTTATCATTGTTCTATGTTATTATTAGTCATTATTGC
>NW_028028316.1:0-600 GCF_054177405.1 Leptonychotes weddellii
TTTGCTCCTTCCTGCTCACAGTAGACCTCGCCTCCCGTCCTCCCTCCTTCCCCCTCCATCATCCACAGCTGCTAGAGACTGTGCCCCTCATCCCATTCCAACCCTGCCTCATACTTTGCCTCAGGGCAAGGTCTGTGGTGTTAAGACTGGCAATGGCCTGAGAGGAGAGGCCGATGAACCCCTGGGGCTGCTATTAGTAGCGGACTTTAGACACATTACGAGTTAAATAGGCTTTTGTGGGCTAGCTAGGAGATACCACCACTGTGCATAATACTGTTTCTAAGGGAAAATTGAACCCAGACTCTGAACAGACTTACAAATAAACTTCTGCAATGTAGCACAGTAGCAAATTTGATGTTTCTAAGTTCTAGAAGACAATTGGTCTTCCCATTTGGAACTTAAGCTTCCTTAAGGCAAGACCTGTGTCTGTGCTGCTCTGTTGAAGAGCAGTAATAGAGATACACTTATGGATTCTATTGAAGAGGAGTGCTTGACTCAGATATCCACTGAGGTCCCACTGCATGTAAGGAGCTGTGCTAGGCACTGAAAACAAAAAAAGAGTCAAATGCTGCCTTGTAGGAGTTTTTTTTTTTTTTTTTT
>NW_028028317.1:0-600 GCF_054177405.1 Leptonychotes weddellii
CTCGCTGTGTCTCTCTCTGGCAAATAAATAAATAAAATCTTTAAAAAAAAAAAAAAGAATAAAAATCTGCTTCTATCTTTCAATGTATGTATATTATTCTTTCAAACGACTACTGAGGTACTAAAATACAAGTACCTCTTGGAGGTGCCTGGGTGGCTCAGTCTGTTAAGCGATGGACTCTTGATTTTGGTTCAGGTCCTGATCTCAGGGTTGTGAGATGGAGCCCCAGGTCGGGCTCCACACTCAGCATGGAGTCTGTTTGTCCCTCTCCCTATGCTCTTCCTTCCAATCCCTCCCTCTTTCTCTCTCCCTCAAATAAATACATAAAATCTTTTTAAAAAATACAAGTACTTCTCGTATTTATTAAATGGAACTGTGAGGCATGTTTTTGGCCCAGGAGCGCCATGAAAAACCCACTGAGGTATTCAGGATATGGAGGATACCACGAACCAAGGGAGACTGAGAACCTCTGCTATAGGGATTTAGTGGGTTTGGGACTTCATCTTGTGCTGATTCGGCTCTCCCATGATCAGGTTTTTTTTTTTTTCTTTTTTTAAAGATTTTATTTATTTACTTGAACGAGAGAGCACAAGCAGGGGA
>NW_028028318.1:0-600 GCF_054177405.1 Leptonychotes weddellii
CAAATTGGAATGGCATTTGTCCTCCCCAAATCTGTCTTTTTATCTCTATCTCACAGGTTCCCCCATTGTTCAAAGATGAAGACTCTTTATAACATCAAAACATTTCTCAGCTGCTCACTGCTTTGATGGGAACTGAGAAGATACATAATGATTTGAGGTTACTATATATTTGGTAACACCGTCACATGAATTTTCCACTCTGTCAGTTATACAAGCATCTTAATCTATGATCCATATTTGGCTGGAACTATGTATTTAATTCAAGGTGACCAGGATTTGGGCAAAAATGTTTTAATAATGCTTTGGTGTAACTCTGTGGCCCAATCAGTGTCTTCAACCTTGTTTTGGGTGACGATTTGTGAATATTTATCTAGAATTTAATGTGTTTCACTGTTCAAAGGCCTTATAATATTTGGGGTGCCCAGAGGACAAGGTGAGAGAGGACTCTGACTAAGAGAAGATATTGCCACAGACCTGGACAGAGCAAGTCTGTGGAGAGTGATGAGAACATCTCCAGAGGAGATGCCCAGAGATGTGCGGATCTCCTCTCCAGAGCAAGAGGTATGGACAGTCCATTCAGAGAACAGAAACTAAAATAGA
>NW_028028319.1:0-600 GCF_054177405.1 Leptonychotes weddellii
CTGGTATTACCAGGCACAGCCAGGAGGGCAGGGAAGCCAGAGAGGAGGGAGAGAGGGGTATGAGCCAGGGGGAATCAGAGTAGTGAGGAGGGGCTGAGTCGGGCAGGCCTCCAGGGCACTGTAAGAACTTGGCTTCTACTCCGAGTCAGGTGGGAGCCGCAGAGGGTTTTGACCAGAGGAGTGACAGGACCTCATTCCACTGTTGGTTTGGTTGAACTCAGTTCTTAAACAGGACTTGGCCTCGGCCGTCTCAGAGTCCCGTGGCTGCTGACACGTCCACTCCTGGCACCTGCCTGGCTGGGTGGCCCAGGGCCTGCTCTGCCTGGGCCTCTCATTTGTGGCATTTCTCACGTTCATGGCCTTCCGAGCCTGGCCCATTTATGAGCCTCATTACACCTTGGCACAGAGAATGAGGCTCAGCAAATGGCTCATAAAGCATCTTTTTAAAGGTTGATGGTCACTGGCGAGGGAAGAAAGGGCCACTGAGCATGGATGCTCTCTTTGATGAGGAGGATTTTCAATTAAGTGAAATGAGAGCCACGCCTCCTTACAGGTACCTGGTCTGATTACCAAGCAGCCTCGGGGTGTCTTGGAGGCTGG
>NW_028028320.1:0-600 GCF_054177405.1 Leptonychotes weddellii
AAAAAGCAGATCTTACACCATAGAGCATAGTTTTAGAGATGGAGAATACTTACAGCAAACACATAGGACCCTTTACCACCTTTGGATAGATCCATTCCATTTGATTAGCTCTACTTACAAATAAGGCGATGGAGGGCAAGGAAATTAAAGGCATTGGGAGAGAAAAGAGCAGTTATAGTAGTCTTTTTTTTTTTTTTTTTGTACATAGTGCACAAGGGCTTGTCAACTTATAACACAGTTTGCAATTGAGGATGGGCACACTGAATGCCTTTCTGATGGCAGTAGGGGTATCTGGGGATGGCTCCATATGACATTCCAGGAGGATGGCTGGAGTTGTGTCATGGACAGGCTACTCCCATCCCCAAGTCATTCACTCTGTCACAGACTACATTTAGCACATTCCCCTCTAACACAGCACAACCTGGGCAGCCCTCCCCGTAACTGAACCATAGTCAGTGACTACAAATTCACAGTAGGATTCCCCAAACGTGGATCCATGCTTAAAAAATTTTTGTAAAACGTCTTCTGACAAAATAGAAATTTGTTTGGGAATTCATTATGTATATACCCCTCCAAAGCTAGTCACATGTGTTTCGTCTT
>NW_028028321.1:0-600 GCF_054177405.1 Leptonychotes weddellii
TCCATCTTTCTTTTGCTTAGTGTTTGCATGAATTTGTTTTCTTTTGTCTTACTCTCCACTGTTCTGTATCCTTATTCTTAAGGCGTGTTTTTTGTAACTAGCGTATGGTTGGGTTTTATTTATTCTTGTCCCTGGGATGTTGCCTTCCTGGGGTTCTGGGGTTCTGTCAGAAAGCCAGGCAGGGGCTCTGAGGGCCTTTCTCTTCGAGATGGTTGAAATATCTGGATAGCTTCTCAGCTTTCTGATCATTAACATAAAGTGGTCAATTGCTGGAATCACCTCTCTTGGCTTGCTTTCCCTTCAGGCTTTTAGCCTCTGAAATCCTTGCTCCCTTAGTGGCCTTCCAGTATGTTCAAATAGATTTTTCAAAAAAATAATTTGTCTAGGCTTTGTAGTCATCTTGGAGGGAGGATTGTCTTGAAGAAAGTTCATCAGCCATTGCTGCAGGTGGGAATCTGGATACACTCAGGCAGGAAGATAAATTGGTCTCTTTAAGAAATTGACAGACCTAAACAAGCATGCCAAACAAGATGAAGCAAGAGAGAAACATACATCACACACACACACACACACACACACACACACACACACACACACACA
>NW_028028322.1:0-600 GCF_054177405.1 Leptonychotes weddellii
AAAGGAAAAAAAAAAAAAAAGAAAAAAAAAAGAATATGATCAAATATGATCAGGCTGGGTGCCTAGGTCAGTGCCACACACTAGATTTTGGGCCTATTTTGGTCTAATAAAAGAAAGTGCCTCCCAAAATTTTAAAGAAAGAAAAACCTATATATGTACAAAAATAAGGGTAAATATGATGAAGGGATGGAATATGACTGTAAAGGTGAAAATTATAAAAGATTTTATAAAAGGAATTGATAAGATAAGACGGTGGTTGAAAATGAAAGAAGAGAAATTAAAAAAAAAAGAGAGAATATGATGAGGCAGGATACTAGAACAAAACCATAGAGTAGAGATTTAGTGTATATTTTGGTCTGTTAGAAGAAACTGTATCCCAAAATTTTAAAGAGAGAACAACTTATATATATATATATATATACCAAAAATAAGCTTCACTACAATGAAGGGATAGAATATGACTCTAAAAATGAAAAATAAAAAGATTTTAAAAAGGATTGATAAGGTGTTGGTTGAAAAAGGGAAAAAGAAAAATCCAGAAAATAATAGAAAAAGAAAAAAACGAAAATTAAAAAAATTAACTTTAAAAGACTGAAGAAT
>NW_028028323.1:0-599 GCF_054177405.1 Leptonychotes weddellii
GCCACTGTCCCACCTTGGCTGTTTCTCTCTCAGGTGTAAGTTGAGAGGCAGGTGTGCTCCGGAATCTCCTCCTCCCAGTTCAGGGCTGCTGGTCACCTCCCCGAGGGGCTCCTTGCTCACCTGGGCCAGGTGCTCTCTGCGGTGCTCCTGAGCAACCTCTGTGCCTCAGGAGGCTGTGAGGCCTCACAAAATGTCCATGGGAAGATGATGAATATGGGAACATTCACGGAGTTCAGCCCCCTCCCCCCGGATGCAGACTTTCTCACGGTCACAGGGGCTCCTGGCTCCTCTCTGGAGAGACCAGTGTAAACAGCCCGAGTGGACCAGGACACTGGCAGCCCAGTGGTGGCGCCCATGTCAGTGACCTGACCTGGGAGCACACCCCACCCCCCTGCTCAGCCTCACTGTGCTCTTCCCCACCCCCACACCTGCCTCTCCCAGGCTCCTCACTGGGAACCCTCAGAAGGACCCCCCCACAGTACTGGCTGAGATGGCCCCCTGTCTGCACCCACACAGTCTGTCCTTGGACAGGTGAGTCTGGGTGTGAGACACTGTGGAGCACCCTGGGGTGGGGGTGGAGGGCTCCCTGAGGAGGTTGG
>NW_028028324.1:0-10525 GCF_054177405.1 Leptonychotes weddellii
TGGTGCTAATTTCTGGAGAAGTAAAATGCTACCAGGGCCTAGGAGTCAAAGTGGGGACTTAGAGGGCGCCTGGGTGGCTCAGTTGGTTAAGCGACTGCCTTCGGCTCAGGTCATGATCCCGGAGTCCCTGGATCGAGTCCCGCATCGGGCTCCCTGCTCGGCAGGGAGTCTGCTTCTCCCTCTGACCCTCCCCCCTCTCATGTGCTCTCTCTCATTCTCTCTCTCTCAAATAAATAAATAAAATCTTAAAAAAAAAAAAGTGGGGACTTAGAGTGGTCAAGTGATAAATGGAAAATTAACTCTTGTAACTTAAAATGGCCCCAATTAATCCTTAGACACTTCCTGTGGTTATTTTCCCAGTTCTTGAATGCAATATTGCAATATACACAGTTCCTGGGGCGCCTGGCTGGCTCAGTTGGTGGAGCATGTGACTCTTGATCTCGGGGTTGTGAATTTGAGCCCCACGCTAGGTGTAGAGATTACTTAGAAATAATATCTTAACAAAAAGAGGAGTATACACAGTTCATAACTGGCAGAATACCTACACAGACTCTATGACCCATGGGGTAAGGGCCATTATGATAGACAGGACTAAATAGAAGCTTCTGGACTTTCCCTCCCTACCAAGGTAGTAAACAAGAAATAATACAGCATTTGTGGGTGAATTATAGCTATTATTACCTCCATGAAAGACTTAAAAGATACTGGGGTGATACCTAGAACATTCCCATTTAACTCCTCTGTTTCACCTGTGCAGCATTTAAATAGATCTTAGAAAATGAGTAAGAATGTGGCAATCTTAATCAGGTGTGGCTCTGCAGCTTTTGCCTTAAATATAGAATATTTACCAGAGAAAAATCAACAAACACACTTGGTATGCAGCTATAGACCTAGCTAATGCTTTTCTCTCCATACCAATTGCACGGACTGCCAGAAGCAGTTTGCTTTGACCTGGGAAGGCCACCAATACACCATCACTGTTCTCAGCCCCTGGCTGATGGGCAAACCGTTCTCCATTATCAAAAAATCCATGTATATCTTTTCCCTGGACAACGTACTTTTCACATAAAATGGATGACCAGGTGCACTGTCCCAAAATCTTCTCCCTGGGCTTGAGAGGAGGCATGTGGATGCACCTGTAGAGAGTGAGTAAAAAGTGTCAGAATCTTT
Source organism: Leptonychotes weddellii (assembly GCF_054177405.1). Classification (NCBI taxonomy): domain Eukaryota; kingdom Metazoa; phylum Chordata; class Mammalia; order Carnivora; family Phocidae; genus Leptonychotes; species Leptonychotes weddellii. The sequence goes on from NW_028028324.1 coordinate 1,171, forward strand.
TTTTATTGCATAGAGAGCATCTCCTGAAGAAGAGACACTGGGCAACCAGGTTGTCAGGACTCATCCAGTAGATGTCAGCCAGCCTTTGTCCGTGGTTACCCAGCATTTGTACAAGGGGTCTACAAATGGAGTCATCATGGTGCCAGAGACAGAGGTTATACATGTGTTGGGTTCACTAAGGCTGATTGAGCTACTGCCACTGCTTAGTATTTGTTCTGTCAGCAGCAAAGACTGAGTCTAAGTCCTCAATATGGTAAATACTTGGAGGAGACCAAGCAGATACTTGGTCACCAGTTGATCATATTCCACAGTTTTACCCTGGAAAGGGCAACAGTTTGTCTTAACTGAAATCAAAATGTATTCTAGATGTGGATTTGCCTTTCCTGCCTTTCGTTCCTCAGTCAGCACCTCTATATAAGATCTCTCAGAGTGGCTGATTTACCACTGTCTGAGGGCTCACCAATGGCTGGTGTAGTGATAGGGATCCCACCTATTACCCTAACCAAGGTATACTCACTTTATGTTAAGGAGGTACAGTGATGGACATATGATCATGGAGTCACCGATTTTACCATGTATTGCATTGTAGTATACTGATGGGCTGAAAAGCATTAGAATGGGTTTCTGAAGGTGTGGCTAAAGTGTCACCTTGGAGGTGGTAATCTGAAGTTAAAACACTGTTTTTCAAGGTGTGGTATTTCTTTTGAGTCAATGGCCATTATTTTCTGTAAAGGATGAGTCTGGATTCCAAGGGATAGAAGAAAGAGCAGTCCTGCTTGCCATCAGTCTCAGTGACTGGCTTGGGGGAATATATGCTTCTTGTCTCTAACCATTTTAGGTTCTGGAGTTCTAGAGGTTTCTGGCTCACAGGTGGGGATATTTCCATCAGGGGTCTTAGTCAGAGTCCTACTAAACCTAAAACTATGTTTGTATCTTAACAATTTATACTTCTCATGCTATTAAATTAGCAAGCTAAGAACGGAGTTATGCCAGCTTAGGTAATTGTCCTGATCATCATGAGGAGGTATGATTGCCACTCCATAGTGACAAGGAATAATATATTTAGAACTCAGGAGATCACTGGCATGTGTCTTGGTGCTCTCATGTAAAGAAGGAATTATAGGGGCGCCTGGGTGGCTCAGTCAGTTAAGCGTCTGCCTTCGGCTCAGGTCATGATCCCGGGGTCCTGGGATCGAGCTCTGCATTGGGCTCCCTGCTCAGTGGGGAGTCTGCTTCTCCCTTTCTCTCCTCCTGCTTGTGCTCTCTCTTTCTCTCTCAAATAAATAAATAAAGTCTCTTAAAAAAATAAAGAAGGAATTATAGCTACTGTGACCTAACAGGGGCAAAGTAGCCATGGGATCAGACCATTCAGGACTGAAGGTCTAGGTCACCCACCGGGCAAGCAACCTAGACCAGCGGTAGTGCTAAACAAAGGGTCTAGAATTGGTGGTAGAGAATTTAGAGTGAGAGGTATCAGTTACAGTTTTGGGACCAACTCCAGCAGTACAGACTATAGCTGGCCCTACTAATTTCCTTCTGTAAAGAGGATCATACTAATTAGAGAAAACTAATAATAAGAATAACCATAATTTATAGAGCTCATATATTTTTGGCCTTCTTGTAGGTGCTTCACACTTGTAAACTCACTTAATCCTCACAAAACCCTATAGATTTTAGTAGCAATATTATAATAGTTTTACAGATGAAGGAAATGAGACCTAAGCTGAGGTAACTAAGTGATCAAGAGTTGAAGAGGATGTGGATGATAGAATAAACTTTGCATGGAATAATCAAGAAAGAATCAAGAAAAAATTCATCAATAGCCTTTTGTTCCTTTGCTTCAAGATGGATTGGACGAATAGCAGATTTGATGGTGGGTGGGTGGATGCGAAGAAGACAGGTATTCCAGATGGGAGGGATGGGATGAACAGGTGCATGCAGGGAGTAAATAGAGATGTATGCTTGGTGAGTAATAGATACATAACTTTGGCCAAAGGATAAGACTGATGATGGGAAAGAACAGGAGATAAAAGCAGAACTGGGTCATACTAGGTATGAACCAGGTAGTTCTGAAACCAAGTTAAAAACTTTGAATTCTATTTTGGCACAGGGAATGATTGAGGGTTTTTAAGGACATGTATGGCATGATCAAAGAATTCTCTAGAAGAGTGGTTTCTGATGCCAGGTGGTAAGCTGATCTTGGTCTGGCTGCCTAAGTAAGAATTGCTTGGGGACATTTTAATAATACAGATCCCTGGGACACACCTCAGGAATTCACCAAGCATATGTCTCTTTTAACTGTCTTTCTCTTTTTCTTTCTCCGTGACAGGCAGGTTCTGTTTCCACTTTAAAGTGAAGGCCCCCTTGCTTCCTCACATTTATTTGTGACATCAGTTAATTGTGACTTCTGGCTCATGTACCTATTTTGCCTGAGTTTACTTGACTCAGTTCTCAAATGTTTGGCAACCTTAGGTTCTTCCTTTTTGAGGTCTTGCTAATAAGACTCATGAAGATCCCTTTCTTGTCTTTGGAGTCCAAAAATAAATAGAATCCTTCTGATAATTTTTTTAAAGATTTTATTTATTTATTTGACAGAGAGAGACACAGTGAGAGAGGGAACAAAAGCAGGGAGAGTGGGAGAGGGAGAAGCAGGCTTCCTGCAGAGCAAGGAGCCCGATGTGGGGCTCGATCCCAGGACCCCGGGATCATGACCTGAGCCGAAGGCAGACGCTTAATGACTGAGCCACCCAGGCGCCCCTGATAATTTTTTTTAAAGACAATTTTCAGAGTTCTGTTTTGCCTTTTCTAAGCTAAATAGTATCTGCCCTTTTATTGTTCCAATTATGTCATGGTGTCAGACCTTCAGTGTTCTGTTGGGTTCCAGTCAGTTTGCCTGTAGTCCTTTTAGGCTGGGACACTCAGAATGGCATGCAGTATTCTAGATATTCTTTTTTTTTTTTGTAACGTTTTTACTTTTAAGGAACCTGTACACCCAACATGGGGCTCAAACTCAGGGCCCCGAGATCGAGAGTCTGAACCAGCCAGGTGTCCCAGTACTGTAGATATTCTGATCCACCCAGACTAGAGTGGGACCTCCCCTGTCATCCCCCTGGACACTAGATCTCCTAGCTCACCTGCATTCATAGCACAGCAGTCCATCTCTCTGCAGCTGCTTATAAAGCTTATGGCCACTGAAGTCACTACGACTTTTCCATTCTAGCTCTTTGTCATATCTTTTATCAGTTGTACATGCAGTTAGTTTTGAGAATTTTGAGAAATTGGACTCACTACTTTCACTGATTTATTGTCCCATCTAGCTTTCTTATGATGGGCCAATTTATTGTAATATTGGTACAATTGTGATTCCATCTTTTTCTCTCATTTTTTTTTTTTTTTAAAGATTTTGTTTATTTATTTGACAGAGAAAGACACAGCAACAGAGGGAACACAAGCAGGGGCAGTGGGAGGGGGAGAAGCAGGCTTCCCGCAGAGCGGGGAGCCGGATGCGGGGCTCGATCCCAGGACCCTGGGATCATGACCGGAGCGGAAGGCAGACGCTTAACGACTGAGCCACCCAGGCGCCCCTCATTTTTTTTTCCTTTTTAAAATAACATACACCAGTATTTGCATTTATTAATTTATTTTTTAGTGTGCCAGGTTTGGTTCTATCTCTTCATTTTTTTTCCCCATAAGAGTAATATGCAAACTGTTTTGTTTCTATGTTCTGTCATCAGTCACAAAGAAGAACTTTCAAAATGGAATTTGTTTTTTTCCTTTGACCAGCGGACACGTGCCCTGGTCACTGAGTTTTCAGATAGGTGGGCATAGAAAAGAAAATCCATACTGAGGACATGGGTAGAATGTGATAATGCATGTTTTAAGAAAATTGAGATATAATGCACACAGCATAAAATTAATTTTAAAAAATACATAATTCAGTGGTTTTTAGTATATTCATAAGGTTGTAAAACCATCACCACCATCTAATTCCAGAACATTTTCTTTTTTTTTTAAGAAAAGAATTTATTTATTTGTTTATGTGTGTATTTATTTATTTAGAATGTGAGCAGCAGGTTAGCGGGGTGCGAAAAGCTGGAGGGGGGGGGAGAGGGAGAGATAAACTCAAGCAGACTTCTTGCTGAGCGTGGAGCCTGACATGGGGCTCGATCTAATGAACCGTGAGATCAAAACCTGAGCTGAAACCAAGAGTCAGCTGCTCAACCCACTGCATCACCCAGACACCCCTCCAGAACATTTTCATTACCCCTAAAGAAACTCCATACCACTTAGCAGTCACTCCACTCCCCTGTGTCCTCCGCCGCATTTGGATCTCTGACTTCCTGCCATTACCTATGTGTAGAGATATGAGTCGTGCTCTATGAGAGCTGTCTGGCACATGTTTTTTGCATCCTAAATTGTACAGGGCAGAATCTTGCATTCTCCATCTCATCTATTATACTGGATTCTTAGGAAGAGATGAACTCAATTGTGATAGAAATGGGCTCATGCTTACCATCATCTCCCCAACCTGGGCTTCAGTTTCTTAAATATTCATGTTACTCTTTGCAGTGAAATTCCCATTCTCTTTAGAGAGAAAAAAAAAAAGAAGCAAAATAGAAGTTAAGTAATTTTGCTTTTTAAAAAAAATTTTTATTTAAAGTTTAGTTAACATACAGTGCAATATTGGTTTCAGGAGTAGTAATTTTGCTTTCTTTATGATCCGTTAACAACAGGCTTACATCCTCCTTGTTTCTCCTCCAAGGGAAATCACAAAAATGATTTTTCCTCATTGTCCTTAGCATCACTTGTGTATTCTGGGCTTTTGCCATCCTGACATGATTCCCATTGATTTGTACTGACTTTTGCATTTAATCTTGGTCATGGGTCCTTTGGATCCCATTTGTGGTTTGCATATCCTAAATTTGAGCTTGCGAGGACACTTTCTGTGTAGCAACATCAGTTCTTGCTCTCTTTTCTTCTCCTCAGGAATAATTTCTAGAAGTTAGGTTAGAGTTTTGGTTTTGAAAGCTCCATCCTTTGTGTAATCTTCCCTACAGAACCGCAGACTGTGGCCCCATCACTGTGTTTTCTTCCTGCTATACAGCGAGAGGGCTTGCTTCTCACTACTCAGCCCTCCCTTCCCTAATAGTCATCACTCCAGGATGACAAAGTTCCTTTGTTCCCTAAGGTTCTGACACTTCCCCCTTGCCAAACAATCCTCCCGTGTTGGTTCAGAAGAGTAGTTTCCCTCATTATTTCTTCTACCTCAGAGAGCTCATACTGTCAAGCTGAATTTGTCAGATGCACTTTCATAAATGGACTAGGACATTGCCTTTATAAGACCTTTGTAGTATGTGATCATTTGTTCTTTTATAAACATTCATGAAGTACAACTTGCAGAAATCCACCTGAGAGCAGGAATGAAAGGAAAGGAGGAAGCTTGTATCCTGAGCTGATGGAAAACAGGGCCACGGGGGCACATACCTGATTTCTCTAGAAGATGATGCTGTTTTAGGCCCCACTTTTTGGGAGTAGAAGCTAATTTACTTTCTTTCCCACGCAGATAGATGATTAGGTTATAATTCTGGCTCTACCCTAATGTATGACTTTGGGCAAATTACTTAATCTTTCTAAATTTGGTTTCTTCATTTTGTAAAATAAGAAAAGGAGTACCTAGTTCATAGAATTTGTCATAGATTAAAAATGGAGGCAAACGTTTTGGACACTCCTCCCATTAAGAGGTAGAGTATATGTTTCTGTTCCTTCAATCTGTGCTCTATGACTGCTTGGTCAACAGAATGTGGCGGAAGTGACAATGTGCCTATTTTTGGCATAAGAACATGGCAGCTTCTACTTCCCCTTTCTAGGGAAACTTTCTTTAGGTATCCTGGGCTACCATGTAAGAAGTCCAAATACCCCGAGACTGCCATGCTGGAGTCTCAGGATGGGATAATCTTAGCTGAGCCCAACCTTTTAGCCATCCCCACTGATGTGACAGACGTGTGAGTGAAACCATCTTGGACCCTTCAACCAGCTCATCCATGAGCTGATACCACCAAGTGACTCACTAACTGCAGTTGATGCCCTGTGGGGCAAAGGAATTGTCCAACTAAGCCTTGATAGAATTCTTGACCCACAGAATCATGAGATATAATGATTATGATATATAATCATGAGATAAACAATTAAACTATTCAGTATGCAGCAATGGAAGACTGCAACAGAATTTGATATCTGGAAGTGGGGTGTTGCTCTAGTAAAATCCTAAAACACGTGGCTTTGAGACAGGGCAGCAGTAGACAGAAGCAGGAAGGCCTTAAGGGGCCCATTGGAGAAAGCTGGAAGGACAGGGAGAACACCACTGCTGGGGAAGTCTGGAAGGACAGGGAGAAAATTGGTTTTGTGGGTTGGAAAAAACATGACTCTTGTATTTTGGAGGAGTTTGACAACACTGTAGTCTGTAGTAATGGGGAAAATAGAACATAATCCTAACAAACTGGTGGATTTGGCCAGAGAGATTTCTGGCGGAATGTTGAAGGTGCCCATTAGGTTCTTTGGGCCACTTAGGATAAGGTGTGGGTAGAGAGATTAAAAAAAAAAAAAAAGATGAAATTTTGTGTTCAGATAATTTTTAAAGGAAATACAAACAACCCAGGACTTAATGGGCCTGAAAATGAAACGTTCTCAGCCTCTTCAATGGTGAAAGGCTTTTGAAATGAAAACTGACCTCGTGGTAAGGTCATGTCAAAGTTAAGGCTATAAGACCCTTTGTTAATATTCCATAAAGATTTAACATGTCTAGAACTAGACAAAAAGGCTTCTAAGCATCCCAGAACACTCTGACTCAGCCCAAGGCAGAGGAGGACCTGTTTCAAAGAGATCTGTGGGTATGGCTTTCATTTAATGGAGTGAACCCCAATAAGATTCATAGAAATCCAACAGAGTTTTTAAGAGAATTGAGTTGTTAGAAGGACCATCAACTTTGACTGAAAGGGATAAAGTAACTCAAAATAACGAAAGCCCTTGGGGCTCTCAAATTTCAATGGGCAAGAAGCAGTTTCAGGAAGCTTAAGCAGCAACCACAAGCCAGTTCTTACGAAAAAAAAAAAAAGGTTGTTCAGAGGATGGGATCAAGAGATATGGGGTATAAATCCCAGGGAACATGAGAACATGAGTGGACCCTAATCCAGGATCTGATGGCAATTGACCAAGTGCGATTCAGAATTATCATGGCCTGGTGAATGCTATGTGCCTCCTGTTCTTTCCCTTTTTGAATGGGAGTGTCCCTTGCTGTTATCCTATGACTTTCTCACTATTGTAGTGTGTGTGTGTGTGTGTGTGTGTGTGTGTGTGTGTGGCAGATAATTTGTCTCTTTACAGATCTCAGATTGAGAGGAACTGTACCTGAGGGGTCTCCTCCACACCTGGACCTGACTTAGATGATGAGATCCTGGACTTTGAGCTGACAGAGTCTTTAGGGGACTTTGGAGAGGAGTGAGTGTATTTTGCCCGTGGGAAGAATGTAAATAATTTGTGACCAGAGGGCAATTTGTGGTGGATTAAATATGGTAACAAATTCTTTGATACTCCTCCCATCATGAGGTAAAAATCTATGTCCCTGCTCTATGAATCTGTGGATTCTGTGACTGCCTAACAAATAAAATATGGCCAAACAGATATCTTGTCAGTTTCCAGACTCAGGTCTTAAAAGGCTAGCAGCTACCATGTTGTGGATCAGTCTTTTTAGAGCCCCAAGCCCCCATGTAAGAAATCCAAATACCCTGAAACCATCATGTTGGAGAGGCCATGTATAGGCATTCCTGTCACCGTCCCAGCTGCACCAAGCCTTACAGCCCTCTGCTATGGTACCAGACATGGGAGTGATCCCATCTTAGACCTCCCAGATGATCTCATCTCGTATCTGCATACTACTGATTAACTTCAGTCCATGCCATATGGAGAAGAAGAAACGCCTGGCTGAGCCCTGGTCGAATTCCTGACCCATGACATCATGAGATACAATAAAATGGTTGTTACTGAGAGATGTTAAGTATTGAGTGGCTTGTCATTTGGCAAAGATAACTGGAACAGAGTTGTGAGGATGAAATGAGATTATAAAGCACTAAATAAAACAGTGCCTAGAACATAGTAAGTACTTAATACATGCTAGCTCTTATCAGTGTTACTCTAATTCTCATTCTTCCTCTGAAACCATACCCTTTATACCAAGTACCGTGTCCAGTATTCATCTTTCAACAGATTTATTGAATGCCTAATCTGTGCATACTTTGAGCTAGTTGCTGTCATATTATAGCTGTTTGATAGAACAGGTCCTTGAAGATTGAGCTCAGACTACACATTCTCTTGGAAGCTGCTTGCAAGTCACCCTACCTGGCTTGACTGGTCCTCCATGGCAGCCCTGTCAGCGCTCTGTGTGCTCTGTTTGGACTATATTAATGTATTTAGTGGATACATTGCTTCATAGGTGATGAATAGTTATTTCATGTCACTGTGGCCTGTCTTCCCAATTAGAGTGTCAGCATCTGAAGGGGTGGGATCTTGAATTCAGAGTCCTTTGTCTTTCCTCACAGGGCCTTTGGTAGGTCCGAGTGCCCGTTAATCTTTGAATAATTTGGAATTCTCAGTACAGGAACTCTGGAGCAACCTGTGTGAATCTGAGGGGGAAAAAATATCCTATCTTTTGTGAAATTCATCTAGAGATGAATCCTTTAAAGAAGACCATGAAGACCAGAGGTCTGACCTTGAAGATGCTCTTCTTTTCATATATTCTCCATGTTGTCTCCTTAGAACTGAGGCTTCTTGAGGATGGTAGAAACTTTTTTTTTCAGTTCTTTTGTGAATTTTCAGTAAAGGTAGTTTTGCCTGGCCCACCTGGGGTTTAGATGTTGTTAGAATAGCGTCGACAACACCTTTACTACTTTTTTTTTTTTAATATGGTATTTCTATTTTTGTTTTTTTAAATTTAATTTTATTATGTTATGTTAGTCACCATACAATACATCATAAGTTTTTGATGTGGTGATCCACGATTCATTATTTTTGTATAACACCCAGTGCTCCATGCAGTACATGCCCTCCTTAACACCCATTACTGGTCTAGCCCATCCCCCTACCCCCTTTCCCTCTGAAACCCTCAGTTTGTTTCCCAGAGTCCATAGTCTCTCATGGTTCATCTCTAGCTCCGGTTTCCCCCCCTTCATTTTTCCCTTCCTTCTCCTAATGTCCTCCATGCTATTCCTTATGTTCCACAAATAAGTGAAACCATATGATAATTGACTTTCTCTGCTTGACTTATTTCACTTAACGTAATCTCCTCCAGTCCCATCCATGTTGA
>NW_028028325.1:0-599 GCF_054177405.1 Leptonychotes weddellii
AAAATCTTTGTAAAAGTTGAAAGCACTTCCTTTAAGATTTGGTACAAGACTAGATGTGCCCACCATCACCACTTCTGTCCAAGACGTGAGAGCACAGCAAGGCAAGGTAAAGATTCAAAGATACAATGACTTGAAAGAAGAAGGAACATGATCAAAACCTGAGGTCCAATCAGGTCCAATTTCCCCTCTCTATAACAAACTAATGCCATACTCCCTATCCTGAAGTGAAATTCGTGGATAATTTAATCTGTCCACACATATATTTTCTTTTTTTTTTTTTTAAAGATTTTATTTATTTGAGAGAGAGAATGAGAGAGAGAGAGAGAGAGCGCACATGAGAGGGGGGAGCGTCAGAGGGAGAAGCAGACTCCCTGCTGAGCAGGGAGCCCGATGCGGGACTTGATCCCGGGACTCCGGGATCATGACCTGAGCCGAAGGCAGTCGCTTAACCAACTGAGCCACCCAGGTGCCCCCACACATATATTGTCAAAAAATCACCATAATTCTTTAATTTTAATATTAGGTTAGTAAAAGAAAATACTTTAGGGCGCCTGGGTGGCTCAGTCGTTAAGTGTCTGCCTTCGGCTCAGGTCATGATC
>NW_028028326.1:0-599 GCF_054177405.1 Leptonychotes weddellii
CTCTCTCTCTCTCTCATGCTCTCTCAAACAAATAAAATCTTTAAAAAATAAAATAAAATTGGGCACCTGGGTGGCTCAGTCGTTAAGCGTCTGCCTTCGGCTCAGGTCATGATCCCAGGGTCCTGGGATTGAGCCCCGCATCGGGCTCCCTGCTCAGTGGAGAGTCTCCTTCTCCCTCTGCCCCACCCTCCCCCACTCGCTCACTCTCTCTCGGTCTCAAAAAATAAAATCTTTTAAAAAATAAAATAAAATGCTCACATTGTATATATAATTACTATGGCAGAGAGTTGCAATTCTTAGGATTTTGTTCAAATGTAGATTGAGAAACACACAACACAGACTAAAAATAAATTTTAAAAATGTCCGAGTCATTCTGTTTTTTCTGCATTCTCTCTTCACTGTTAGACCCCTCACCCAGGGAGAGGCCAGACACACCCTTCATGATGTGATTCGAGTTCGGGTCGCATCTCAGAAAGACTGTCTTCTTGGTATTTTTTGCCAAGGCTCGGCACTTTGCTACTTTCCCACATTCCCATTAGCCTGTCTTTTCCATCTCTTCTTTGTATTATGCCCTTCCTTGCATCTCTTGAACGTGTTTT
>NW_028028327.1:0-599 GCF_054177405.1 Leptonychotes weddellii
AAAAAAATGAAAAGGCAAGTCTTAGATTGGGAGAAGAATATTCACAATACATATATATGACAAAGGATTTATAATTAGATTATATGGGGCGCCTGGGTGGCTCAGTTGGTTAAGCGGCTGCCTTTGGCTCAGGTCATGATCCCAGGGTCCTGCGATTGAGCCCCGCATCGGGCTCCCTGCTTGGCAGGGAGTCTGCTTCTCCCTCTGACCCTCCTCCCTCTCATGCTCTTTGTCTCTCATTCTCTCTCTCTCAAATAAATAAATAAAATCTTTAAAAAAAAAAAAAAAGAAACAAACTACTGAGGTGTAGGGTTTTGTTATAAACAAACAGGCGCACCTGGGTGGCTCAGTGGATTGAGCTTCCAACTCTTGATTTCGGCTCAGGTCATGATCTCAGGTCGTGGATTGAACCCCATGTCTGGCTCTGTGCTCAATGCAGAGTCTGCTTCTCCCTCTCCCTCTGCTCCTCCCCCGTTCTCGTTCTCTCTCTCTCAAATAAATAAAAAAATCTTAAAAAACAAACAAACTACTGATAAACATGACATGGATGAATCTCAAAATCATTATGCTAATTGGAAAAAAGCCAGATGCAAAAAACT
>NW_028028328.1:0-599 GCF_054177405.1 Leptonychotes weddellii
CTATATGAAAATAAAGAGATACAATAGGAATGTCTGGAGGAATCATCGACACCAATTCCACCAGAATTGTTACCTGTAAATATATATTTATACGTACACACGCATATATACATTCAGAACTTTTAGTATCAGCTCGATCAAGATGTTAGCTAAGCTCTGTTAGTGCCTGGCCCTGTGAAGGAGGGGCAAACAATACAAGCTCTCTAAACTTTGATTTCCTTGTCTGTGAAATAGGGATGAAACTAGTACCTGTTCACTGTTATTTTGTGAAGATTAAATGAGCTAATGTTCTTCTACCACTTAGCACGGCACCTAGAACAGAAGAACCACTCTGTAAATGCCCAACGAATAAATTAATAAACTGCCGGGAATCCTCCAAGCCATTGGTCCAGACCTGGTACATTTCTTTTTTTTTTTTAATTCTTATGTTAATCCCCATACATTACATCATTAGTTCTAGATGAAGTGTTCCATGATTCATTTTTCGTGCACAACACCCAGTGCTCCATGCAGAACGTGCCCTCCTCAATACCCACCACCAGGCCAACCCATCCTCCCACCCCCCTCCCCTCTAGAACCCTCAGTTTATTTTTCAGAGT
>NW_028028329.1:0-599 GCF_054177405.1 Leptonychotes weddellii
TTCAAGCTGACTCCCCCACTGAGCACAGAGCCCATGCAGGGCGCGATCTCACAACCCCGAGATCATGACCTGAGCTGGAACCAAGAGTTGGTTGCTCAACTGACTGAGCCACCCAGGTGCCCCAAGAATAATAATTTTTGAGCAATCACTCCATCCAAGCACTTTTGAATGGATTATCTCATTGAATCTTAAAACAAGCCGAAGAGATTAACACTGTTATATTTCCTGGGTGGGGAAACCGAAGCTCCCTCAAGAAGGTGTAGGGAGCAGGAACTTGCCTGAGGTTCATCTGAGTCCAAAGCCCCCGGTCTTCCCCACAGACTGCCTGTCCTACCAGCTTCCATAGGAAACCTGTCCCAGTACCAGGCCTGCTGGTCCCCAAGTTAGCAGAGTGGTTCCATCTGCAGCTGCACCAGTAATAAAGGGCAATGCACGGGGGCCCTCCCTCCAGCCCCACCTCTGCCTTGCCTCCCTCCATATTTAATCTGTCTTCCTTATCCTACCCACTTCCTTCTACATCACCTCCTTATCTGAACTAGGACCTTTTTTTTTTTTCCTTTGGGGCCATTTTTCAACAAGCCCTTTGACACTCCATGTCC
>NW_028028330.1:0-599 GCF_054177405.1 Leptonychotes weddellii
GCTAGAATGTTCCTGGGAAATTAACACTCAGCAAAAAAAAAAAAAAAAAAGTTTCTACACTCCTAGGAAGACAAATCTGAAGATCAACTAATCTGTTTCTCTTACTAGCATCTTGGTGGCAGCTCAGGACATGTGCTGCCCACCCTTTCTTTTCTCCCCTCTCTGGAAACCAACTGCCTTGGAGTTACTTGTCAAAGTTACTTGTGAAAATACAGATTTCTAAAACCCTTGGGAAAATTCTGGTTCAGTAGGCCCGGGATGAAAGCAAGGCATCTGCGCATTGTACAATCACCTAGCAGATTCTTATGCACCAGTGTTTGAGCACTCCTGTTTTTTTTTTTTTTTATTCTTATGTTAATCCACATACATTACATCATTAGTTTTAGATGAAGTGTTCCATGATTCATTGTTTGTGCATAACACCCAGTGCTCCATGCAGAACGTGCCCTCCTCAAAACCCACCACCAGGCTAACCCATCCCCCCACCCCCCTCCCCTCTAGAACCCTGTTTGTTTTTCAGAGTCCATCGTCTCTCATGGTTCGTCCACCCCTCCGATTTCCCCCGCTTCATTCTTCCCCTCCCGCTACCTTCTTCTTCT
>NW_028028331.1:0-599 GCF_054177405.1 Leptonychotes weddellii
AAAAGTTTGAAGCCTCTGAATCTAAAACACACTCTGTGTCTTATAATCCCATCTCAACCCAACTGTGCCTGGAGAAGTCCACTTTATGACATCCTTCCTCCAAGCCATCCTTGAAGTCCCAAAGCTGGACTGGATGTATCTCCAATGCCTTGCTGCTCCCATTCTTGTGTCTTACCATTCCTCTCTCCTCATGGCAGCCTGGGACAACTTCATCATTTCACTTCCTACTTCGATCCTTCCACTGATTCTCAACACACTTAGAATTCATCCACACCCCTCATTGCAGACTCTAAATTCTACAAGATCTGACCCCATGTTGTTCCTCAACCTCATATAACTGTTCCCTTTGTCCTCTGGGCTCTTGCCCTATTGGCCTTATAGATCTCTTCTCAGTTACCACAGGAAGCCAATTTTGTCCTAGGCTCTTTGCCTACTTCCATCTTCTACACAGAGGGCTTCCCCCAAATCTTTGCATGGCTTGGTCCTTCCTGACATAAGGACTCACCTTTCCTCAAGCACTCAATCTATAGCAGACACCCACTCATTCTAGATCCACACTGTCCAATATGGCAGCCATTAGCCAAGTAGAGTTTCCAAGA
>NW_028028332.1:0-599 GCF_054177405.1 Leptonychotes weddellii
TGTTAAATTATTGGCAAAGACAGTGTCGGTCTCAGGATACTTTCCCTCAAACAAAACAATCGCCTTCCCAGCGGCACCTGGGGTGGCTTTGGGGCCCCTGGGTGCCACACATGGAGGTCTCCCTACGCCAGCCATCCAGAGAACACCCCGTGAGACCGGGTCCCTAAACCTGCCCTCCACGCCCCCTCCCTTCACTCGTGTGTGGGCTGAAGGACAGGGCTCCGCTCGTGACTCATCTTCTATGCTCCCTGGGCCGGAACCTTCCGCGGGGCCGAGGCGGGCCTGTTGCCAGGGCTGCCCGGGCGCCCCATCCTGGCCGTCTCCCCGGCGGCCTGCGGACCGTCCACACCCCATCAGAGAGGCGGCAGTAAGAGCCAGCGAGGCCAGCAGTGCTGGTGGGGACCCGGGGAAGCGAGAGCGCGGCTCCTGACAGTGACCCGGCCGCTCTCTCCAGGAACAAGCACACGCTACGTGTCCTGTTCACGAGCATTCGCCACAGCTTTATGTGTAACAGCTGCAAAGTGGAAAAACCCTTCAGCAGGCGTGTGGTCGTGCCACCCATGCCCAGAGCACGGCTGGGAGCCGCCTAGGGATGGAAA
>NW_028028333.1:0-599 GCF_054177405.1 Leptonychotes weddellii
TTTTTTTTTTAAAGATTTTATTTTTTTATTTGACAGAGAGAGACACAGCGAGAGAGGGAACACAAGCAGGGGGAGGGGGAGAGGGAGAAGCAGGCTCCCCGCAGAGCAGGGAGCCCGATGTGGGACTCGATCCCGGGACTCCAGGATCATGACCTGAGCCGAAGGCAGTCGCTTAACCGACTGAGCCACCCAGGCGCCCCAGTTTTTTTTTTTTAAAGATTTTATTTATTTATTTGACAGAGAGAGACACAGCGAGAGAGGGAACACAAGCGGGGGGAGTTGGAGAGGGAGAAGCCGACTCCCCGCCGAGCAGGGAGCCCGATGCGGGGCTCGATCCCCGGACCCTGGGATCATGACCTGAGCCAAAGGCAGACGCTCAACGACTGAGCCACCCAGGCGCCCCAAAACATTTTTTTTTTTTAAAGATTTTATTTATTTAATTGAGAGAGGGAATGAGAGACAGACAGCAGGAGAGGGAGGAGGGTCAGAGGGAGAAGCAGACTCCCTGCTGAGCAGGAAGCCTGATGCGGGACTCGATCCCAGGACTCCAGGATCATGACCTGAGCCGAAGGCAGTCGCTTAACCGACTGAGCCACCCA
>NW_028028334.1:0-599 GCF_054177405.1 Leptonychotes weddellii
CTTGGCCTCTGGGCACTGCTGCCTGTGCGGCTTCTCCTCTCTCCAGTCGCGGATGTGAACGCTCCCATTCAGAACTGTGCTCGGGACAAAGAGAAGACATGGCCCGGGTGTTCTCCTCCGAGCCCACCGACTCACCAGGGCCTGGGGCGGCAGCCCCCCAGACACCGGCCGTCCGAGCCCGGAGCCTCAGCCCGGCGGGGCAGGCAGGGGGGTGGGAGGGAGGGCCCGAGGGAGCAGGCGAGGAGCAGGCTGGGGGAGCCTGGAGGGGCCAGCGTCAGGGGTCAGGGGCCGTCAGGAGGCGCACACTGGACACCAGGGGCTGGGGTGAAAAACCGTAGGGAAGCTGAGGGCCCGCTGCTGACAAGATCCAGGCTGTGACCACGGACAAGTGGCTGGGGATGCACCAGGATGGGCCTATGGGCAACGAGGCCAAGGGCCTGGGAGACCACGGCGTAAGAGCCACGTGTGGTCCCAGACTCGGGTGCAACTTGGGAAGCTGCGGTGGCATCTGACCTGGAGAACCTCACCTCCGCATCAAAGAAAAACAAGCAAAGCTCCTTTCTAGGCAGGCGAAGATGAGGGTTTACTGGCATCCCTCA
>NW_028028335.1:0-20579 GCF_054177405.1 Leptonychotes weddellii
GACTAACATAACACAATAAAATTAAAAAAAAAAAAATACCATGTTGGTGGGAGAAGAGTTATTGCCTAGACTGAGAGTAACTATTATGATACATGCTGGTAATTGAAATAAAAATCACAACTGAAAGTGTCATTTAATCAAGTATTTATTGAGTACCACATAACTAGCCTCTGAGAGAAACTGAGGGAATTGCAAAAGAATGAGAACTGAGTGTTGGCCTGAAGGAGCTTGCCATTTGAAGGCAAGACAAGGGATATCAAGCAGTAGGTATGTCCTTTGGAAATCTCTCATTGATGGAGCAGGTCTGTAATCACCAGGAAATGGAGTTTTCACATGATTTCTGACATCAAGTCTCCCACCTAGGGGCTTAACACCAGAGTTTTTGAGGAAGGATATCTGTTTTTGTTTTCTTTTCTTTCTGAAGTCCTAGGATAACTTGTTGGCCTTTTGAGTCTCATTGACATAGTCAGTCCATGACATGGGAAGTATAATCCAGTGAGGAAGATAAAACCAGATGAGAAACATCCCCATAGTTTCCCCTGTGTATAATTTGTTTTGTCACTTTTTCTTTGGCTGCATTAGAAAAAATGATGCTAAGTTCTACTATATCTTTTCTCTTAGTAACTCCAGAAGTCATTATATTTGAAAAATTTTCACTTATGACAGGGATGCTAAACAGACCTGCAGGATGAGAGGCTCCAAATAGAACAATTCACCAACCATTACTTTCTCTATGCTTAGGACAAGTTCAACACAATGCAAAGACCAGGTGAGGGTCTCAAGAGAAGTACTATATAAGCACAGTCCCTGACCCTCAAGGACTTTGCTTTTTGGTTGGAGACAGAAAGTACTTATATAAAACCCTAGAAGATTCAGATAATTAAATGCAAAGTGAGTATTGTCATCTATATGTAGTTTACAGAAAGGAGAGATGAGTGAGACCTGGGTAGCCGGGGAAGGCTCCCAGGAGGAAGTAGAGATCAGGTTGTATGAATGCACTGTGTGTGTGTGGCAGGGGTGGGGCAAGTCAATATTAAAAAGCATGGGAATCAGGGCTCTGCTGTGGTATGATAGCCAAAGGGCACATCTGTGGTCTCCAGCTTTGGGGATATTCTCTTGCCACTGTGACGGTCTGCTGTTTTCTTGGCAGAATTGCCAGTTGACCTAAATATGAGATATGATGTGTCCTTTTAAACACTGGGACAAGTTTGAACAAGATAAATTATTTTCAGTTACCTCCTGAGCTGGTGAAAAAAAATACTAAGGTCCAAAGACAGATAAGGTAATGACCCTGTTGGAGAAAGCCATGCAAGAACCTTGGGGATATTTTCTCAATGTTTGCACAGTAGATCTCTAGAAAAGGCCACCAAATTGTCAGCTTTATTTTGACTACATTTCAAGGAACTTGAAGAAATTTCTTCAAAGACAGAATAGCTATTTCTTTACAACTTATTTGTGACACATATTTTCTTAATATGCCCACATGGTGTCTTATTATTTTCCTCCTCTAGTCCCCCAGCCAGTTTTAAAATGCTCATTGTTCTGTCTTCTCTATAGAACATTTTTTGGGGGAGAGAAAAAAGACTTCAGCCTGATGTGCATGAAAACTTCTGGAAAAATTGCTAAGCTTTGTATTTAGAGGGAAAGAACAGTTTTCTAGGGATAGTAACAGGGTCTCTTCCTCAAATGTGGCAACTTGATTTGTTGTTGAAAGAGGTAACTTCAAAATTGTGCAACTTGATTATAGGTCAAGTGAAGAAGTAATGTGGTGTTTTGTACCCTTTCATCTCCCTCTTTAGCACATTTCCTGTAACCTGACCCCTTCCCTCATCACACAAGATACATAAAGCTTTCATTGTGTGACATCACCATATTCTATTTTTCCAATAAATGCATGAAATCCTATATCCTAACCTCTGCTCTCCTCTCTAGTAAAATTACCCTGTGTGATCATAAGATCTTGCTTATAGTTAGTTGCCACTTTGGAAAAGACCTGATGATTTAATGAGGACATCCAGTCTTTTTCAATTTAAAGGAAGCGTTAACCTAAACTTAAAGAGTTTAAAGGCATTGTGTTGGGTGGAGTAAACATTCATTCATTCATTCATTCACGATCTGCTTTGTCCTAGAAAGAATTCCAGGATGAGGGCTAGAAACTCTTTTGGTGTCTTTTCTCCTTTTCCATTTATTGAACGCTCTATAGGTATCAGCCACTCTGTTAAGCATTGAGGTGAAAAGATGAATGTGGTATGAGTAGCACAGTGTCCTGTCCTCAGAGAACTCACAGTCCAGCCAGAGAAATATACATAGAAACCCTACTACCAGATTGTATGAGGACCCAGAAGCAGGTAAGAACTTGTATTCCGAGTTGGTGAGGAGGGGAAAAAGGCTTGTGTGCTTTTTCCTGGGAAGAGGGAATATTGAGAAAGTTAATTCTCTCCTTTGCCTTCTTTCACTGAGCAAGTGTTAAAAGAGAACTAAAATAATGCTAAAAGTGCTGGTTTTACAATCTTGAAGCAGAAAAGCAATTGGTAAAGACTTCTCTAGAAAGCAGTTGGGGCCCTCTTGGGGCCCCAGACCAGTGTGACAGAGGCCATGAAATTAGCACTCAAGGGTCAGGCTTTGTTCCTGGTTGGCACCATGCTGGATTTGCCCATGCCTTTCTTGGTGTGGACAGCTCTTCATGATGATAGATGGTGGTGCTGTTGTGGAGTAGGCATGAGAGAAAGGAATATGGGAAAATGAGAGCTTTCTGTGCCAGGCCCTCACTGCAGCCCTAACAAGAGAAGGAAAACACAGTATCTAGCTCACTGGTTCCCCTCTGACTCTAGGTAACTCCCTGAACAAGACTCTCAGTTTTCTCAGTTACCTCTTTCAAAGGAAGTCCTGGGATTCACAAACACGCTCCAATGCATGGAAGGATGGCTAGAATCCAGGGAGGGCAATTAAATTTCCTAAAATATGCTGCTCTGTCATTTAGTCTCTCCCTGTCCCTCACCCCGTTGCCACAGTCCCACATACCTGCTCTGTACACTTTGGCTTTTGTGTTTTTAATTCCCACTGTTTGGAACAGCCTTCCTGCCTTCTTTCTCTAGCCTGCTAGTCTTCCAAGGTTTGGCTGAATTCCTCTTCCTTGGGTCCTTTCCATCACATCTAAAGCAAACCTAGAGCTCCCTTACTTTAGGATGTCCCTCTGGGGGAACATCTGGGAAGTATGCACTATGATTTAGATACCTTATAGCTTTTTAATTGCTTCAGATGTGTTCACTTTGTCTTTCAAACTGCACAGAAAGGGACTACATCACAGAATTCCTTTACATGGACAACAGAAGGTACATAGTCCTTGGCCCTTAAGTGGGCTCTGTAGATAGATGCTTGATTGTTTGACTCTGTGGCAGCCTATAGCAATAGATAACTAGGATGGGTGAAGGAGTGGAGACTCAGGACAGAAAGAAGATGCGAACATAACCGGGATGATGACCATGATGGGTAGAACACACAGAGAGCCACCGGCTAGCTATGAATACACAGCTCGCTTATGTGTGTCCTGTAGAAGTTTCCATTTCAGAAGATTGTTAAGGAAAAGAAGTCCATGTTTAGAAGGATAAGCATGGGTGATCTTCAAGGTTCTCAGCCAAAGACAGGCTAGATATCAAAACACGCTGCAGGGGTGCCTGGGTGGCTCAGTCATTAAGCGTCTGCCTTCGGCTCAGGTCATGATCCCAGGGTCCTGGGATTGAGACCCACATCGGGCTCCCTGCCCCGTGGGAAGCCTGCTTCTCCCTCTCCCACTCCCCCTGCTTGTGTTCCCTCTTCCGCTGTGTTTCTCTCTGTCAAATAAATAAAATCTTAAAAAAAAAAAAAAACAACAACCACGCTGCAAGCACTTCCCACTTCAGCGTTTGGGTGGTGCATTCCACCCTTTGACTCAATTAGCTCTGGTATTGATAAGACTTTGCATGAAAGCATGAGGTCAGTGTACTTCATTCACATGGATCTTGGTGAGATGCAAAAGAATGTAACATGTTTTTTGCTTTTCCACATTACATAACACACTTGTGAACTTAAGGGAATGCTTTGAACCCACCTGAGAGAGGAAATGAGTTTACAGTTTTTAGTGTATCAAAGCATTGTTTCTGGAGAGATTTGTCTATCCTCAAGAATCAAAAAAATGCATACAGCTACCCAAGTAGGAGCTCACATCTGGAGAAGAGCTGCTGCTCTGACTTGTCTTGGGTAATGTCTCAAAGTTGTGGATGTGAGCATGTGGGAAGACACTTTATTCTTTGACAAGAAATAAAGCCATAATTGGATAGAGTAGGGAAGACATTCTACAAATCCTCTCTCATTTCCTGAGCAACCACAGGGAGTACAAAGGAAGTTATTCTCACCAGAGCCTGACCAGGCTGAGGATTTCTCAAGAATCTGTGGCTTAGTGTAGGGCTTTCTATCACAGAACATGCAAGCAGTTTCATTGGGTTGGACAAAATAAAATAAAATAAAATAAAATAATAGAGTCTCAGTCAAAAATTCCAAGAAAAAGTTACTTTCTTTTGGAGGACAGAATTAACAGTGATAATGATAAAGGCAATAGCAGCTAATTGAGTGATTATTATGTGCTAGACTCTGGTTTTGGTGCTTTACACATTCTAGTTCATTTAGTCTTCACAGAAGATCTCTAAGGGTGTCAGTCACTAGTATTACCTCCCTTCTACAGGTAAGTAAACAGAGGCATAGAGTGTGTGAAGGACTTCTCTAAGGTACAGAGCATATTAAGTGAAGGAGGTAGGTTTCAGGCTCCAGACTTCGTTCAAATAAGTGAAAAAGAAAAAAAAAATAGGCCCTTGAGCCTCTAGAGACTGGAATCTAAGCCTTCTTTCTTCACAGGACCTGTGCAGTTCTTGGGCTAAAACAGAGGTTTATTAAATATGTGTCTTGTGACTGCATAGATCAATGGTAGAATGGTCAGGGCTAATCTTTTCACATGTTCCCCCTGCTGTGGTGATATTTAAACTCAGGGTAGTAGAAAGTTTAACTTCTGTTGACATGAGGTGGTCTTAAAGGGCAGTGAGGCCATTTATTTCCTTTTCTATACTTCCTATGCTAGAAAAATCCTGAGAGAATGGAAACTGTGCAATCAGATTATATTACAGCCAAGTTTTCTGCTGTTGTGAAGGCTTTTGTTTCAGCGGCATTTCCACGTGAGATCCTAAGAACGTACTCTGATGATAAGGACTGCCTTTCACTTGGTTTTGGCCTTTCCTCTCTCCTTTTTTCCCCTCTCCTATACTTTATCTTTTATCTTCTTTCTTTTTCTCCTCTCCCCACTTTCCATTCATTTTATATTAGAGCCATGTCCTCACATCTAATTCTATGGTTCTGTGATTCACACACACAAGATTTCTCTAAGGAGGGTATTAAGACTCATAGCTACAAACCCCAATCTAATTCCCAGCCCAAGCAAAATTAGATTGAATCAAAGACAGGAAATGGTCATTTTAAACAACCTCTCTGACTCTGACTCTGATTATTTAATCAGAATGAAAGTGCTTAGCCTGAATGAGAGCCACATGGTATCTGAGGTGGTGAAGAACAGTCTAGATAGACACAAATGTGGTAACTAGATGATTCTGGAAGATGTGTCTTTTGGGTTTCTGGATTGCCTATGACATACTTATGTACACAAGATATTTCCCATGTTTGAAGTATACCCCTTCCAATAAAAAAATAAATATTTTCTGTAAAATCCTACTTCTATGCCTTCCATATGATATGACATGAAGCAAAATTCTACATATAATCGATATTGTATCTGAAAATATTTTTAAAAATACAGTTGGATGAGCACGTTCCCTTCTATTTCCTCTGCTTATAAAGTTTTGTCTTTTGGCTCCTGTACTCTCTTGAAAGTGCTTAGTCTCCTGTCACTGAAGACCTCTAAATAGTCAAATAAAGTACACTTCATAGTCTTTACCTTACCTGACCTCTCTGAGATATTTTGGACTGTTGACTACTTCCTCCTTCTTGATAGCTTGGCTTCTGGGACACTACACTCTCATAATTTCTCTCTTATCTCTCCAACATCTCCCCTTCCTTTTCCTGTTGCAGGCCCACCTCCTAAATGCTGTCATTCCCCAAAATTCAGTTCTTGGTCTTCTTCTCTTCTCACTCCTTCCAGTTTCCCTGTGTAATCTCTTTTACATCAAAAACTTCCGGTATTATCTGTATAACAATGACATTCAAATCTGGATCTCCTGCCTAGACTAAGATCTACCTTCAGAACTGTACAGCTAACTGTCACCTAGACATCTCCATATGGATGTGCCACAGAAATATTTAATTTAGAAGTTCCCTGAATAAACTTAACTCCTCCCACCCCCAATATTTCTCTCCCCTTGGGTTTCCTCTTCTGGTTAACCAAAAAACCAGTCAACCTAAAAATCCATGCAAGAAAGCCAAGAATTATCTGTGAATTCTTCCTCCCCCTCATACCACTTACCCAGTTGATTACCTCTTAAATCTTCCTCAAAAAGATTTTTTCTTTTCACACCTACTGCCATCACCTTAGTTTAGGTCTTTCTGGTCTCTTACCTAGATTGTCAGACTAGCTTCATAGCTGGGTTCCCTGACAATCCCTCCCTTGCACCCACCCATTCTTTAAACTATTGCCACCATATGCTTTGTAAAACACAAATCTACTCACTGTCCCAAACTTTTCAAAGATGCTGTCACTGCTCAGATAATAAACTCCAAGTCCTTGTTTTATTTATTTGAGAGAGAGTGAGAGAGTGGGAGGAGGGGCAAAGGGAGAGAATCCTCAGGTAGATTTCCCACTGAGTGTGGAGCTCAACACAGGGTTCAATCTCACATGAGATCAGGACCTGAGCCAAAACTAAGAGTTGATGCTCAACTGACTGAACCACCCAGGCGCCCCTAAAGTCCTTAGCATAGTTTAACATTCAGGAATTTTTTTGGTCATAAGTTACCGAAATTCAATTTAAAGTGGCTCAAGTGGAACCCATGTAATGAAAATGTCCAGGAATTGATCAAAAGCTTCAAGCACAGGGTACTAGTGCTATCACCAGGGCTCCATTCTTCCCTTTCCCCTGCCCTCTCTGTGTCCCTGGATTCTATTCTCCCCTGTGTATTTGATTCATTTGGCAGACAACTTGTAGGCAGTCAGTGGAGGAAGCTACTTACAACTGCAGGCTTGTGTGATCTATACAGTTCAAGATTCCAAAGGAAGGAAGACAAGACCTTTTATCCCAATTTCCACACACTGAATCTTAGTCTTATTGGCCTAGCTTAGGTCATATGCTTTGAAGTAATCACTGTAGTCAAGGAAGACTGACTTGGTAGCTTGAGTCATTGTCTGTCCCCAGGAGGTTGCAATGAAAGACAACCCAACCAAGACCACAAGGAAATGTGGTTCCCCAAAGAAATTCAGGGTGCTGCTATCACTGGAAGGGTGAAGAGATGTTGGTCCTACAAAAACAACACAGGTAAACTTCCCATGACATCTTTATCTTTCCATGATCTTGATTGCTATTAGTCTCCCCCATCTTTACTCCTTTCTATCCTGGACTACTTACAGTCTCTCGAATGTGCTAGTCCATTCCAGGCCTTCATGCTTTTGCAAGTACCATTTTCTCTGCCTGGAAGGCCTGGAGGGCTAAGTTTCATTTCTCTTTACAACTCCAGCTGAAATATCTTCTTCTCTGAGAGGTCTTTGCTGACCTCTGTCTTATAAGTTGATTACTTCCTCTTTTGTGCCCCTATTATACATAGTACTTAACAACATTATTATGGGTTTGGTTTTTTTGTTTGTTTTTTGTTTTGTATTGTTTTCTACTATATATCTAGACCAATAGCCTAGGAGAATACTATTCGGTCTGTAAAGCATAGAACAGATTAGAGTAGCTATTAAATAAATTATTGCATTAATAAATGTTGAGTGAATGAATACATGAATGGTTGTTTTTTTCAGTTATAGAAATGTATAAAGCTTATAATTTCTCCTGGATATCAGGAACATCCTTCAACTCACCCTTCTGTGCTATCCTTACTGACTGGGCATATCCTTATGCACCTTACACAACCAGAAGGATAACATGTTGATCTTTGAAATGTTTTTTTCTTCTTTTTGGATAGATGGAGAAGAATGAAGCAAGCAGAAGGCTGAAGAGTGTACAAAGGGAGAAGGGGAGGAAGGATGGAGGGTAAAAGATGAAGGAGAATAATAGGATCCCAAATGACAAACTTACTGGATGTTTAATTTTTGCTCATGGTTGGCCAAGTGTGTATCAAATGATGAGAAAATGGTACATGAAAGTACTTGTGTCTGTATCACATGGCTCTGCTTTGTGTGATTTATTAAAAAAGTTTAGTTTTGTTTAATATAACTAAGTTTCTCTCAAAGAAGCATTCTTGGAAAATGTATTAGTAGTATAAGAAAACTTGGATTTGCCAAATAGAACTTATGTGATCTTAGATCATCTGTCTCTAAACTCACCACATCTGTTAATCTCCTGCAAAATGGAGAGCATTAATCCTGCTTTGGCTTTCATCTTCCAAAAGTTATAGGAAGTTTTCAAATGGGATGTGTCTAAAAGTATTTTGTAATGTGTTAAGTGCAATATGTACAATAGTGAGTCATTAATATTAGAGAATAGTTACAGGTCCTCCACAGAATGATGTTAAACAAACTGCAAATTGCCATTTTTTTAAAGTTTACTTTTAAGTTTTTGCTTCATATTAATTTTCAACAATTGGATTTTAAAGATGCAGTAATAAGACTGTAAGTACATTTATTAGATTTCTCTGTTGAGCTTGTGAATTAGATAAATGAGTTTTTTTTTTAATTTGGCTGATCACATACAAATCTGTTTTATCTGAAAGGAGAAAAAAGAAAGGCATGGAAGAAAGAGGAAAAAAACAAATGACAGCCAAATTTGTTAAGGTGGATGTACTTATTAGAAGAGGAAAAGGGTTTTATGATCTAAGGCCACAATAAGCAGCAGCAAGACCTGTCCAGAGGGAAATCAAGGGGGCTGGGTTCACATCCCAAGTCTTTCCTGTCTTGCTATGTGACTGTAGAAAAACATTATTTAGCCTTCTGTTTGGAAGTGTCTGAAGGGATTGTCCAAGAGAAAGGAAAAAAAAATTACCATGTAACCACAAGATCAGATTCAATTGATAAATAGACACTTTTTAAGACATCAGTGCTTTGTATAGAATCAGGGCTCACAAAATATTTGTTGAATGAGTACAAGAATGAGTGTGGGAGGAAATCATCACGTACTTGACCTTCAACATGTTGTTAAGTTTACCTTTTCTCTCTTTGTTTTCCCATTTAGATGTGGAGCAAAGATAATTTCTATGCTGAGAATTAATGACAATGGGGGATTGCCAAGTAAACACAAGATAAAAATAACATTACCTTCCACCTGTAGGCTTAATATTTTTCTAAGTTCTTTTATGTACACCCTCTCATTGAAACTCATTAAAACAAGAGACCATGGGAATTTTACAGGCACAATATTTAAACATGCATACTTGGTTGTTTTCCCTCTTGCCAATAGGACTGATCTCTACCGAGTTTTTTGGCTCTCATGCTCAGGGAACCCTGAGCCGTTTCTTTTCTTTTTTTTTTTTTTAAAGATTTTATTTATTTGACAAAGAGAGACACAGCGAGAGAGAGACAGAGACAGAGACAGAGAGAGAACACAAGTAGGGGGAGTGGGAGAGGGAGAAGCAGGCTCCCTGCAGAGCAGGGAGCCTGATGGGGGGCTGGATCCCAGGACCCTGAGGATCATGACCTGAGCCGAAGGCAGAGGCTGGCAATGACCTAAAGAAACTGTTTCTTCAGCCTTATCCCTCCCTTTCACACTTCCCTTGTGGTGTAAATGAAGTTACCTGGAGGGTAGATGTAGGAGAAGAAAGGAGTGGAGGCAAACTCACTTAGAGAAAAATATTAGGAGATACATGGCAGCCTTGAGCTAAAGCTAGGCACTCCCAATTTAACCTCAACATTACTGTCAATCAGCATGCAGCCCTTTTCTAGCTTCAGATTGCCAAAAGGGAGAGTGAGCCCCAACTAACAAATGCTCATAAGAAAGATTTCACTTTGGTTCATCATGTATAGGGTGCAGATTTAGGGGAGCATAGGGATTTAAAATGCTTTACCACAACCTTTTAAAGCTAGAATCTACATGTTGAGCTTCATCTTCAGAACTGCTGAAATCCTAACTACTTTTAGGATTTCTTTCTGCAACCTCAGTATCACAATGAGGAACCTGAAATTCTTGCAAATTGAATCTGAATGTTATCAAACTATTATCAAAATTGATATCAATATCAATTACCTGAATATTATCAAAAAAGAAACCTGTAAGATCAGCATCTCTGGAAGTAGAGAACAGCATGGTCTATCTATTCATTGGTCTTTCTTATGGATCTCTCAGCTTTGACAGGGCAGAGATCATGTTGTGCTCTGTGTGTTATTAATGCCTAGCTTCATAGGTGCTAACTTAGCAAATACTTGATGATGATGAGAATTCCTGATGTAGTAATGGACTGGAATTTAGCAGACAGGAAACAAAAACAAAACAAAACTTCTAAAAAGTCCTAAATCTTGATTTGGGCCTTGTGAGTGCCATGGTAAAATCCATCAGCTAGTTCCTGGTGTTCCCTATGGGAAACAATGGGGGAAAGAGAATGGCACCCAACAAGTGAACTGTCTCTGCATTTTGGCTTTGCCTTCCTCCCAGACAATTGCTCAATAAGTTACCTCCATTAGGGAAAACTAATCTCATTAATGGTGAAAGAACTCAAAACATGTTACTCTCCTGAATAAAAATTGGTCATATTTTGATTTTTTGATTTTAAGTGACTAGAAGGCCATTCAGAATTCATTACTCTCAGCCTCCCACTAACTGCTGAGCAGGAGCAGTTTTCTGTGGTGTCATACTGGATGTAGGTGTAGTGGTAGAGCTCCACATAGAATGTTAAACTGTGTTAGGTACCTTCTCCTGGACAGAGCAATAGTAATAGGCAAGTAACTTTGTAATACAAGCCAAGCCTAATTATTAAATCCAAAGCATGTACCTCAAACCTAATTGCTCTTTAGGTTGAAAAGCAGGATATGAAATAAATCTATCACTCAACAATATCTGTTATGTGTCAAGTGCTATGGCAAGTACTCAGGCTACAGAGCTAAATAAGATATAGTCCTGGACTTCATGGAGACAGATGTACAAAGAAATAATTACAATATGGTAGGCAATGCGGTGATAGAGGTATATACAGGGTGGATTAAAATCAGGTGTAGGGTTTCTAGGAAGGCTTTGTAGAAGATAAAATGCGTGAACTCATTTTGGAAAGATGGGTAGGGATTTCTGTAGTGGCTGGGAAGTGAGGGTAACAGGGCTCAGATGAGAATATTCCAGACTGAGGGAAGGTTTAAAATGCCTCCATTCCCACCCAAAAATTTCCATTCAACCATCTGTATTTCTGTTATAGCACAAACTGCACCAGGCAAATCTAAACAGGTAAGGAAGACTTTATTCAAGACTACTGCAATAGGAGAGAGATGCTAGAACTCAGTCTGAACTCAAATGCACTGAAATAAAGGGCAAGAGGGTTTTTATGAACTCAGCTGGGCTAGGAGAGAAGTACCAGAAGATGCTAGGGGGAAATCATAGGCCAGCCATGCTTGCTAATTGACTTTATCCAAAGGAAAAGTACATTTCTCATCTGTCACGACAGGACATAATTTTGCAACTTGGAGTAAGTCACCCACTAACATTAGGCTCCTATTCTCCCACAGAGCTAGATGTGGTGCCATGTCCCTTGATGATTATATTTCAAAGGGACTGCTCCCAGGTTCTTGATAAAGACTTTCTTGGATTATAAAACTAGCAAGAGGCATTCAAAAAGATTTACATCTCAAAGGGTCATAGGAAGAATTTACAAGTTTTCTAAAGTAAAATCTCTAAGAAAAAGATCAGAGCCCAGAGTTAGGAGGAAGCCTGTCTAAAGTTTAGTCAAGCTGAGGGAAACATTAAAGCCAGCTTCCTTGGTGATGGCATTTTGCCAGGTGCAATTTGACTGCTTTTTCTTACATGCTCATCTCTTCCTCTTAGCTTTGGTCCACAGGGTAATTAAACTCATGAACAACAAAGAAGCAAAAATAACTACCTCACAAGAGGTGGTTTTAGAATCCCTCTGTACTGCTTCTGTTCGTTGAGAACTGAAATTGGGTTTGAAAAACAGAAGCAAATTCCTCCTTTAGTTAAGAGTCCTCTTGGTTCCAGCAAAACAATGGCTAAAAAGATCAGGCATCCACCTACCAAGGTAGAAGACACTGAACAAGAACCACTGCTGAATTTGAACAAGACAAATATTTTCTAGCTGGAAATGTAGTAGTCTGTGTCTTTCCTGGGAGCACAGACTGTCTGTATTAGAAAAGAACCCTGATTTTCCATTTAATTTCAAATTTACTTATGCTGTCCCAGATAACAGAAAAGGAGGAGTATTGCCCAACTCATTTTATAAACTTGGAGTAGTCTTGATTCCAAAAGCAAGTAAGGATGATTCAACACTTATTTATATTGGAAAAAAAAATCCTGAGAAAACTAGGAATAACCAGGAAATTCCTTACATAAAAGTTACATACAAAATCCTAGAACAAACATTGTGGTTAATGAAGAAAACCCAGATGCATTCCTTTAAAGACAGGGAATAATATGAAGACACACTGTTACTATTTTACATAGTACTAGATACACTGATGAATGTTACCTGGAAAGAAAAAGAAATAAATTCAAGGACTGGAAGAAAAGAGATAAAATTTATGTGATATAATTATTTATCTAGAGAAACCAACAGAGGTACAGACCAATTCTTTGAACTATTAAGAGTTCAATGTGTTTGCACATTTCTTCATCACTAGTAATCAAATATAAAATGCTTGCACGCATGCTCTCTCTATATATAGATATACATAGAAACAAGAACATTATCAAAAGTTAGCTTACCCAAGAAAATACAAAATTTCTAGGAGATTACCTGAACAAATAGAGAGAGGTTTTATTATCTTGGATATAAGGACTTAAAAATGTTCTATCTAAAAAACGTTCTAAAAATCTCAGAAAAAAAAGACTATGAGAGAAGATATACCTTATCAGTCATGAAGAATACCAAAAAAATCATAGTAATAAAAAGTTTCAAGATCATGAGGCCAAGAGAGACAGACCCATCCATCTATCACCTATCTATCTATCCATCTATCTACCTACCTATCTATCTATCTATTGCATAGGCAGTTCTTCAAACCAGTGGGGAAAAGGCAAATGGTTTAGTAAATGGCATTAAGAAACTGGACCCTTTTTTTAATAGTAAATGCAAAGGCAGATTGCAGACGAATTCAGAACAAAATGTTAAAATCAAGTCTATAAAGTTTATATCAGAAAATATAAAAGAATATCCTTGTAATGTGGAGGTGGGAGAAAAATCCTTAATGTTTTCCCCTAAAATAATCCTACAAATCATTAATAAAATAATTGATGAATTTGATTATATCATAATTAAGTTCTTTATTCAACAAAAGACATCATAGATAAAGTTTAAAGACAGGTTACATATTGGGAGGTGTTTAAGTGTCTAAAACTAGAAAAAACTAATATTTAAAATAAACAACACATGAAAATCAACAAGACAGGAATCTTGATTGCACATATGATTGGGCAATTTACAAAGAGGAAATCCAAAGGGCTAACAAGGATATGAAAAGCTGCTCAGGGGGTGCCTGGGTGGCTCAGTTGGTTAAGCGGCTGCCTTTGGCTCAGGTCATGATCCCAGAGTCCTGAGATAGAGCCCCATGTCAGGCTCTCTGCTCAGTGGGAAGCCTGCTTCTCCCTCTCCCACTCCTCCTACTTGTGTTCCCTCTCTCGCTGTCTCTCTCTGTCAAATAAATAAATAAAATATTAAAAAGAAAGAAAGAAAGAAAAGACAGAAACAGGAATGAAATCTATAAATGATTCCATTTGCACAAATTTAAAAGTCATGCACATCAAATGAATATTTTGGAGGCACCTGGGTGGCTCAGTCGGTGGGCGTCTGCCTTCAGCTTAGGTCATGATCTCAGAGTCCTGGGATAGAGGCCTGCATCAGGCTCCCTGCTCAGCGGGAGTCTGCTTCTCCGTCTCACTCTGTCCCTCCTCCCCGCTTGTGATCTCTCCCTCTCTCTCAGCCTCAAATAAATCTCTTAAAAATGCACATTTTGTAAGAATAAATACACACAAAAGGATACACATTAAACACATTAGAATACTTGATGTGGTATGTGGCATGGAGAGAAGGAGTGGAAAAGGAATAAAAAGGAATGAAAGAATGAAAGAAATTAAGCAAGAGACTAGCAGGTACCTATAACAATAGTGTACATTCTGAGGAGTATGGTAAACCCAACTCTATCTATGTATCTATATCTATCTATCCATCTATCCATCCATCCATCCACTATCTATCATCTATCTATCTATCTATCTATCTATCATCTATCTACCTATCTATCATCTATCTATCATCTATCTATCTATCTATCTATCTATCTATCTATCTATCTATCTATCATCTATCTATCTATCTATCATCATCATCTATCTATCTAGAGACATGGAAATTTCCACCTCCAGGTAGGAGCACAGAATGGAATCACAGAATGTTCTTGTTGGAAGGGGCTGTTCAAGATTGAATTTTATATATCCTGTCCCACTAGGAGACTCTTCTTCAAATTCTAATTCCTTAACCGAGAGTATATGTCAATTCCAAAAGAAATGAAAAAACAAAAAAGAAGAAAGGAAGGAATACAGACAAACAGGTTCAAAGAACCATTATTTAAGTAATATTGATATCACTAAAATTATTGAGTAATAGAACCTCAGTTATGGGTAAAATATAAAACTAAGTGCAAAATTAAGTTATGAGTTGCCACATCCACAAAACAACACAATTTCCAGGAAAAGCAATTAGTTCAGTCTAAGCACAACCATACTTTTTGGTGATCATTGCCAAGACTAAACATAGCAATACAGACTAAACTTCAATTGAGTTATTGGAATATTTTGTTTTCAGGCAGAAACAGCCTCAAAATGCTGTGGCATGTTCCTGTTTCACAGTTCATTTGGAGAAGGTTTGCAAACTCCTAGTAAAATGTAATCGTATGCTTTGCTTCATGTAAATTGTATCTGTTTTCCCATTTTGGATAACCAAGCAAAGAAAAGTGACTTTTCAGTAGTTTAAAAGTCTAGAGCAGGGAAATAAACTGTTCACCTAATGATTTTACAAGAAAATAGCAACTGCTTTAGACAGGCATCCATTATCAAGCAGATGGATTGGTTTCTTTGGGGGAAATGTAAACAGGAAAAACAAACACCCTACTCACATAAATTTTAAAACTTTTCCTTTGGCATTTGTTCAATATATTGATTTAAAACATAGGTCACTTGAAACAGAATGCCCAAGCTGAAGAAACTGAATGCAGAAGTATCTCAAAAATCAGATGAGAGATGAAAACCATATACCAAAAAGGGGCTAGGATCAGAGATCACCACAAGTGATTTCCCCATTGTCAACTGGAGCAGTGAGTGCTCGGGAGAAGCTTTCTCAGGGAAAGTGTCATTTTAGGAAATAATACTCAACACACTAGCATTTCCTTTCAGAATCAAGGCAATGGCTTCTGAGCAACCTGAAGTTTATTCAGTCTTTGATTCACATGGAACACCTGTATTGTTGGCCCCAAGAAGTCCAATGCTAACATTTTGCATATGTATTTGTATTAGTCAGTATGCTCCAAAGAAACAGAACTAATAAAGTGTGTATGTTTGTGTGTATCTATATCTCTATAATCTATATCTATCTATCTGAGAAATCTATTTTATGAAATTGGTTCATGTAATTACAGAGGCTAGCAAGTTTAATTATAGACGCTAGCAGGGTAGGCCACTAGGCTGGAGACCCAGAGAAGAGTTGATGTTGAAGCTCATGTCAAAAGGCAGTCTGGACCTCAGCCACAGCAACCTCTTCCTAGAAACATCACCAAATGCAAGGGAAGCAAGGGCAAAAATGAACTATTGGGACTTCATCAAGATAAAAAGCTTTTGCACAGCAAAGGAAAACAGTCAAAAACAAAACAAAACAAAAGACAACGAACAGAATAGGAGAAGATATTTGCAAATGACATATCAGATAAAGGGCTAGTATCCAAAATCTATGAGAACTTATCAAACTCAACACCCAAAGAACACATAATCCAATCAAGAAATAGACATGAACAGACATTTTTCCAAAGAAGCCATCCAAATGGCCAACAGACACATGAAAAAGTGCTCAACATCACTTGGCATCAGGGAAATCCAAATCAAAACCTCAGTGAGATACCACCTCACACCAGTCAGAATGGCTAAAATTAACAAGTCAGGAAGTGACAGATGTTGGTGAGGATGGGGATAAAGGGGAACCCTCCTACACTGTTGGTGGGAATGCAAACTGGTGCAGCCACTCTGGAAAACAGTATGGAGAGTCCTCAAAATGTTGAAAATAGAGATACCCTATGACTCAGCAATTGCACTACTGGGTATTTACCCCAAAGATACAAATGTAGTGATCCAAAGGGGCACGTGCACCCCAATGTTTATAGCAGCAATGTCCACAATAGCCAAACTATGGAAAGAAACTAGGTGTCCATCAACAGATGAATGGTTAAAGAAGATGCAATGGAATATTATGCAGCCATCAAAAAATGAAATCTTGCCATTTGCAACAACGTGGATGGAACTAGAGGGAATTATGCTAAGCGAAATAGGTCAATCAGAGAAAGACAAGTATCATATGATCTCACTGATATGAGGAATTTAAGAAACAAGACAGAGGATCATAGGGGAAGGGAGGGAAAAGTGAAACAAGATGAAACCAGAGAGGGAGACAAACCGTAAGAGACTCTTAATCTCAGGAAACAAACTGAGGGTTGCTTCCTCAAACAGGCCATGAACTTGGTACCACTGACTCACAACTGAGAAATGATTGAGGAAGTGGTAGCTCCAGTTCAGCTACATTGCATGGTGACCTACAGTTGTTTTCTCCTCAGTGACTTTGGAAGGAATTGACTAATCTGAACTAAATGTAGCGAACCATTACTAAATACCAGAATGCATCCTCATGTTTATTTTCAAAGTGGAATATTGTTAATGCTTGTAGAGAGATGTTTGAGATTCACAGAAAATGCTCTGGCCATGTTTACTACTCAAGTATTTCTGAACTCAATTATCAATCATCAATAAACCCACGTTTATTTATTTTCATTAATCTTGTGGAGAATGCAAATGCAAGGATCTTATCTCTTATAAGATTATGACAAATACTTAAAGTCAGCAAAAAGTTCACCTCTAGTTACCCAGGCAGGCAGGAAGTGTGGGCAAACAAGTTTGGTCCAATCATGCTGGTTGGTGGTAGAAAGGAGAAAATCACACTGTAGGAGAGTTTCAATATGCCATAAGGGTAATATGACTTCTCACACATTTGAGGGAAATTCCACTCAATTCAACAGTATTTATTGAGTTTCTGCCATGTTCAAGACACTGGAGTAGGTAGAGGTAGTGGTGGAAGAGAAGATTTAGAGATGAGTAAACTATAGCTTTATTCCAGTAGGAGAGAAGATTTAGAGATTAGTAAACTGTAGCCATAATTCTCCTTATAATTATACCTAGAAGGAAGAATAAAAGCAGGATATATATATATATATATAAAATGTATCATACAGGGGAAAATGTAGTCAGTAACCCAAGAATAGAAATAGTCATGTAGTGGTTTACTGCCCAAAATATCTTTTGTACTTTTAGAGGAAGAGGACTCGGGCTACCAGCCACCTACTACCTTTAAAAAATTTATCCAGTAGCCAAGAATCTGAGGAAGAAACTCAGCTTATTTTGGATATAGTCTCCAGCTCTTACAGCAAAGCCTTCCATATCATTTCATTCTGTTCTTGGTCTTCAAATTTAGGTCTCTGGTGAGAATTTAGAAATATGCTTCTGTTGGTAGTATCCAGCGACATGGTGCCTGAAACCATAAATGCCTTTAAGAGATCCAGGCTGTAGATCCCAGAATGTAAAATATATACTAAGTACTATCAAGCTTACAAACTCCATGTGCCTTCCACCTGGTTCTTGACCTGCCATGAATCCACATCTCTCACCTATTGTCTACTCCCTGGCTCTTCCCTAGGCCAAAGCCCAGAGATCTTTGCTTTTTGTGACAAAAACTACCAAACTTGCTGTCTTTGCCCTTTTCTTGTGCTAATTTTCAGTTTGAAATGTCTTCTCTGGCCACAGAGATTTTAGTCTAAGCTTACCAACTATCTCCATTATATAACCTAGAATTTAGTAATTTGGTAGCTGATATACCTTAGCTACTAACTCAGCAGCTGTTGAGTTCTGAGGAAGCTCCTGGTAGAACTGGATGAAGTGATGTGTGCCAAACCACACTCTTCCTCAGTTTACATCACAGTGTAAACTGATTACAAAGTTATTTTGGGTGTTTTCTTTTAAGAAATCTTGACACTTGCCACAAAAATACAAAACCAAATATTTTCAAGGATTCGATTTCCTCTCTACCTACTTATGTGCTACTCATAAAATTAAAGGCAGGGGTGCCGGGGTGGCTCAGTCGGTTAAGCGTCTGCCTTCAGCTTGGGTCATAATCCCAGCGTCCTGGGATCGGGCCCCACATCGGACTCCTTGCTCTGCAGGGAGCCCACTTCTCCCTCTCCTCCCTGCTTGTACTCTCTCACTGTCTCTCCTTCTCTCTTTCTCGAGTAAATAAATAAAATCTTAAAAAAAAATTAAAGGCATCTGCCTTTGAAACTTGAACTCTGGTGATGCAAGTCATATAAAGTTCAGAGTGTCTAGGTCCAAATAGGGCTATGCCTGTAATATTAAATATTTCTTAGCAGAATATATTTTCCCATTGCTTCTGACCATTTTTTCCCTATTGTTTCATTCATTCAATCACTCAATTATTCATCAAATATTTATTGAGTTCTTGCCATGTGACAGTGACTGTTCTAGGTATAGGAAATATATCAGGAAACAAAAGAGACAAAAATCCTGCCTTCATGGAGTTTTCATCCCTTATAGTAGTAGGAGTGAAACAATAAATATTGGCATACCACATATTATTATAAATGGTCATAATCGATACAGAGAAACATAAAGTAGGAGAAGGGAAAAAGGAGGCTGGGATCAGGGGAGAGGTGGGATTGAATAGGTCACTTCTATGTTAGAATACTGGGAGAGTAAGAAGAACTAGCAAAAAAAAAAAAAGAGAGAGAGAGAAAGAACAGCCAGTGATGTAGGAGGAAAACAAGGGATGTGTGGTTTTGGAGATCAAGAGGATGAGATGAGAACTAAGAAGTGATTGACCAACATGGAGGCCATTTGTTACTTGAAAGCAGCAGTTCCACTGGACTGATGGAGGTAAAGGCCTGATTAGAGTTATTTAAACAATAATGGGACACTTAGGGTCCTTCCATATCTTGGCTATTATAAGTAATGCTGCAATAAACAAAGGGGTGCATTTATCTAGTGCATATATAGGGTACAAACCAAGTGTCCATCAATAAATGAATGAATAAAGATGCGTTATACCTACACAATGGAATATTACTCAGCCATAAAAAGGAATGAAATCTTCCCATTTGTGACAACATGGATGGACCAGAGCATGTTAAGTGAAATAAATCAGACAGAGAAAGGCAAATACCATATGATATGTGGAATCTAAAAAACAAAATAAATAAAAATAAACAGACTCTTAAATACAGAGAACTGGTGGTTGCCTGAGGGGAGGTGGGGGGTGCTGGGCAAAATAGGTGAAGGGTATGAAGAGGCACAAATGTTCAGTTATAAAATAAATAAGTCATGGAGATGAAAAGTACAGCACAGGGTATATAGAAAAAAAAGTAGAAATTAAAATAGTGTTGTGTTAACTCATGGATAGGCTGAGAGACTAATGGGATACAAATTTCAAAAGAGGAATAAATGTATAAGGAAATTTAATATACAATAAAGGCAGAAATGGTAAAAAAGAAGAAAAGAGAGAGCCAGAAACCAGCTGGAGCCGAAGTCCTAGCATTGTAGGAGGATTCTTCAGCTACTCTGTCAACCGGCACAGATGTTTCTCTTTCTTCATACGATGAAGATCAGGGATCTAAACTTATCCAAAAAGCTAGAGAAGCACTGTTTGTTCCCATTGGAATGGTGGGGTTTGCAGCAATCGTTGCATATGGATTATATAAATTGAAGAGCAGGGGAAATACTAAAATGTCTGCTCACCTGATCCACATGCGTGTGGCAGCCCAAGGCTTTGTTGTGGGAGCAATGACTCTCGGTATGGGCTATTCCATGTATAAGGAATTCTGGGCAAAGCCTAAACCTTAGAAGAAGAGAAACTGTCTTGGTTTTGTTGGTGGTGCTTGCTTTAGCTAGGCATCTCATACTGAGTTTATATGTTTATGTTGAAAATAAATC
>NW_028028336.1:0-10524 GCF_054177405.1 Leptonychotes weddellii
GAGGGAGAAGCAGACTCCCTGCCAAGCAGGGAGCCCGATGTGGGACTCGATCCAGGGACTCCAGGATCATGACCTGAGCTGAAGGCAGTTGCTTAACCAACTGAGCCACCCAGGCGCCCCAGGTGAAAATAATTTTAATTATATTTTATTTAGCCCAGTATAGCTAATATATTATCATTTCAACATATAGTCAATATAAAATTGATAATATTTTTTAAATGAGCTATTTCACATTCATTTTTGTACTAAGTCTTCAAAACACACTGAAATGTATTTTACACTGAAATGTAAAATTTTTATCGGAAATACTTGATCTGTATTTAATTTTATTTGAAAAATTAGATTCACATATCCAAGTTCTAAACATATTTAAAAGTTTTATCATAACTAAATTAAGTATTACTTTGTGAATTTTAAATTAACTGAAAAAATTTAGTTCCTTTGTCAGATCAGGCATATTTGAACAGCTCAGTAGTCACATGTGGTTAGTAGCTACCATATAGGACAACAGGTTTATAATCTAAACTTTACTTGTCCTTTTCATATATACACTAAATTTTTGGTGTGCTCTTCTCAAAATCTAGAGTCTTTTTGCTCTATTCAGTCTTCCAGATTCTTAATGCTAGCTTTATGACGTTGAACAGAATTATGATCATTTTAATGGCTAGCCATAGTATCTTACTTAAAACACCTGTGATGCACCTATGGAAAAAAACATGTATATAATTCCGTTGAACTTAGGCACAGTGGCTCTATTTTAAAACAAAGATTTAAAATTTTCTGGCATTTAGGGTTCATTACCTTAATTCTGGGTTTGGGCTTGTATAGTTGCCCTTACTTTTTTTTCAGTTGCTTTTTTGTTTCCAGCCAGGCAAAATATTTTATCAGGATAGTCTAATACAACCTTTCCCATCAAATATTAATCCTAAAACTCTTTTATTGGACCTTTTAAATATATTGCTCTTCGTATATGAAATGAACGTCACTGACCCACAATCAATTTAAATATATCCCAGGATTATCCTACATAAATTAAAATCAGTCTCTTATTTTCCTTCATACCTGCTTACTATTTATATGTGATATATATACTGATTCTGTTGTAGGAGAATTCATTTTGTATTGCTGTTTCCTTAATTTATGCCTCTAGGACCTTCTTAGAAATAAGACTAAAATAGGTTTTAACTGCTCTGTTTTTTGTTGTTGTTTTTTGAATGAGATTAGTTCCAGTAGGGGGAGGACCTCAGCATTCTCCCAATAGCATATTCAAATATGTGAATATTTACTACGTAGAAAACATCTGGAGGCACTTATTGATGGTTACAGGGTAAGGTAAATGGGAACATCCATTCATATTAAATGAAGGACAATATAATATACTTTTTTTAACATAATGGTGCATTAACCTGAGAGTATGCTTTTCCCTCTCTTTGGTTTGTTTCTGTATTCTCAGGCCATATGTTGTTGTTTTTTTTTTTACCGCAGCACAATGGTATTGTCTTCACTGAAATGTCTAAAATTTATCATATTTGAAAGCTAAGAGTATTTTCCTTATTCCTTTTTTTAAAAGTATACGTAAAGGAATGATTCTTTAAAAAAAATTGTGGCTCTAATTTTGTCTCCATGCGCACTTAGTACATTGTTATAAAATTAGTGTATTGGGTATCTATACCCAAATGTCCAAAACATGTCATTTCTTTCTCTTTTCAGAAAGACATTTTATTATAAAATAATCTGAAACATAGTTATATAATATAGACCATACAAATGTATACAAGTGTAATTGAATTTATAGCTTGAATTCTATTAATGTAACGTCCATTGTTTTATGATCCTTATATGAAAAAAGATTAATACAGAAATAACTTTACCATAATAAGCTAATAACAGTTTTACCATTTAAGTGAGACTTC
This sequence comes from Leptonychotes weddellii, assembly GCF_054177405.1. Classification (NCBI taxonomy): domain Eukaryota; kingdom Metazoa; phylum Chordata; class Mammalia; order Carnivora; family Phocidae; genus Leptonychotes; species Leptonychotes weddellii. The sequence continues at coordinate 1,914 of NW_028028336.1, forward strand.
TTTTCAAAAAGGTATTAAAATACAAAGTTTTAGGTGGTTGTTAACCTTTCAAAGTAGAAATGTCGACAGTTCAATTCTGATAGATGCCTCTAAACTCTGGCATTATAATATGAAAAGTTCTTATACTGTTACAGTGATAGGTTACGGTAAAAATATGAAATTTAGAATCACCTAAGCTAAGCTCTTCTAATAACTACTAACCTTATTTGCTATGTAACGTTGGGCAAGTTTTGTTTTTAACTTCCCTGAGCCCTCAGTGTGCTTACCTTTGAAACAGTGAAAACAGCCTCTCTTTATCCAGTACCCACTCTGTGTATTCAGTGGTGAAGTAGGCACAGTCCCTGCCTTCCTGACCCGTTTTTGCTAGTTGGAAGGCCTACATTAAACAAATAATTGCACATTTAATTATAGTTGTGATAAACACATGAAGGAAAACATAGAGTGGTAGGAATATGGAAAATGCGGTGATCTGACCTAGATTGTGGGTGTAAGGAAGGCTTTCTTAAGGAAGGATTGTTTGAGTGAAGCCCTAGAGAAATGGGGGTGGGATGAGGTAGAAAGAAGAGAGCACTTGAGAAAGGAAGAAGCATTCCGAAAGGCTCTTCGGCAGAAAGGAATGCTATGCACGCAGTGGGGGAGAGATGCAGTCTTGAGATAGGCAGGGGCCAGGTCATACAGAGCCTTTTCACTATACCAGGGCTTTTATTCTTTATTTTAGAAGCAGTGGGAAGGCACTGAAAGGTTAAAAGGCAAGTGACATAACATGATTTGTGTAATAGATAAATTACTTTGCAGTGTGCAGCATGGATCTCAGAAACAGTGTGGATGTGGGGAGACCTGCAGTAGTGCAGGTGAGAGGTGGTAACATGCTAACAAGATGGGGGCCTGAAGACAGAAATAAATGGATTAGCCTTACATTTAAGAGAAAACAATCAGTAACCCTAGTAGCGGATTGGTAAGGGTAATGAGTGATCACTAACATTTATTGAGTGCTTACTAACTGGCAGGCATTAGGCCATGCGCTTTAGATATACTGTCTTACTTAATCCTCACAGCAACTGTAAAATGTAGGAACTAGTGTTATCTCAGTTATATTTATCAGGAGACTGAGGTTTAGAGAGGTTAAATAACTTGCCAAGCTAGTAAGTGGCAGAACCTTAGCCAACTCATGGCCAGTACCCTTCAATGCTGTTCTGAAGTGGATGTAGGGGAAGTGGGAAGGAAAGGTGGAGAAGATCCCAAGAATCACCCCTAGGTTTCTGTCTTCTGAATGGTGGTGTCCTTCACTGAAGCAAGGAACACTGGGCAAGGCCCAGCTTTGTAGCCGCAGAACATTTTTTGTATCTTCAATAATCTTCACTAAGATCACTTTTTAGTTACTAAAAAGTACTCATATTCAAATTCAACTTATGCTCTGGCACAGTCCCCAAGCAATTCATGATATGGACAACTTTTGTTTCCTTAAACTAAGCCAGAAAATATGCTTGGCGGTTGTACTCCTCCTGTCTTTGTAGGAAGGGGATGGTTAATGCATTCCAGCTCTACTCAGCAGCTGGTCCATCTTTCCTTGATATTTTAATTGTCTTCCTATCTTCTCTTTCAGATTACAAACTATTCCTTTTATTCCTAGTACCTAATATGGTGTCTGGCACATAATGTGCGTTCAATAACCATTGAAAGAATGTAAGATTAATGGCACATATTTTAAATGGTACTTTACACATTTCATACAGAAATTTCACATTCGTGGGTTCTGAACAGATGACCTATTAGAATTTATTTGTTTTTTAAAATTTCTCATTTTTGCGTTGTTTAGACATTAGGAAAGTGATTTCATCAAGTAGACTGAATAAATTGTCAGTCATTTGAAAACAAGGATATGGATCCTAGAGATTTGTGCATACACATATTTTGCCCTCAAGAACCCAGCCTTAAGCTGTGCATGTAGTGAGTAATAAATATTTAGCAAATGAGTTTATATTAATATATTCATTAGACCCATACCAGTATTTCCTATTGATTATCATAGACATATGAATCAGTGGTAGAAACTATTCTAAGATTCCAGCGGACATGTAGATTAAGTTTTAAATCATCTAATCCAACCTGACTTCTCTCAAAACATGGCCATTTCTAATTTTTAATTTCTAATATGCACACTTAACCACTTAGCCTGTGCTCTTTTTAATGTCTATCAGGTATCATCAGTTTCTCTTGAAAATCCTACTGAAGTGTTTGAAGATGGAGAAAATCCACCAAGTAGTCGATCATCAGAGAGTGGATTCACTGAGTTTATACAGTATCAAGCAGACCGAAGTGATGACATTGACAGAGACCTGAATGAGGGACAGGGGACAGCTGCCATCCCCATCGGTAGCACATCCTCCGAGACAGAAACGGCCTCCACCGTGGGATCTGAAGAAACCATCATCCAGCCCCCTTCCATAGTCACTCAGGGGACAGCACCCCGAAGTGGGAAGACAGCCCAAAAAACTGCAATGCAGTGCTGCTTGGAGTATGTCCAGCAGTTTCTCACCAGACTTATCAACCTCTACATCATTCAGGGTAACACTTTTTCTCAGGCTTTGGCTACAGAGCATCCAGGGGATCTCAGTCGAGAGCGAGAGCAAGGAGAGACTCCAAAATGGGACAGAGATTCGCACGGGGATGTAAAAGAGAGAAACATAAGTAAACAAAAAACTTCAAAAGAATACCTTTCTGCCTTCCTTTCTGCCTGTCAGCTCTTCCTGGAGTGCTCCAGTTTCCCAGTTTACATTGCTGAGGGGAACCATACCTCAGACTTACATTCTGAAAAATCGGAGACTGGTAAGGTCATCTTGGTTTTATTTAAATATTTTTTATGGCACGCCTTCTTTTTTTAAGGAGCACTCAGATATTAAAACTGGGACTTTTTTTAGCCAGTTCATTTTTTAAAGTGTTACTTTGTAGATTTTTTTGATGAAATACTATCGTCATGGGGAGATATATAGTGATATATTAGAAAATGTTGTGATTTTGATGTCTTTCACAGATTGCTTACAAATGAGTAGAAGCTAAGAAGGACATTAACTCCTTTCTCTAGAGAAAAGTAATGTAACATTTAGATCCATTGGTTTCCTTTATTAAGACTAGTATCATATATGTTTACCATTATTTAATTTTTATATACGCACACGCATAGTGCAGTGAGTGCTATGAGTGCTACATCATGTGTGTCGATTAATGTACTATTTTTCAGGACAGGGAAATAGATTTATGACTTGGCATAAGAAAACTACATACTAAAAAAGTTTATGAAATTCTTGTTGCTGCTTTATTTTCTTAAAGCTCCAGTCTAGGTGAGAAACCATGGTTTTACTAACGAATCAAGGCCTAAAGGTAGAGGAGGTGCTTTGTTTTTTGAAATTAACCTGGAAGTTGGAATCTGCATGAAAGGTTTATCGTAATGAACCCTGTTGGCTTCCGTCTTTTTGTTTCAGACTGGGAGCACGTGCAGCCTCCGCTGTGGCTCCAGACTCTAATGAATGCTTGTAGCCAAGCAAGTGATTTCAGTGTGCAGAGTGTTGCTATTTCTTTGGTCATGGACCTGGTGGGACTGACTCAGTCTGTGGCCATGGTCACCGGGGAGAACATCAACAGCGTGGAGCCTGCCCAACCCTTAAGTCCAAACCAGGGAAGAGTAGCAGTGGTTATTAGACCTCCCCTCACTCCAGGCAACCTGAGATACATCGCTGAGAAGACTGAATTTTTCAAGGTAAATTCTAGGAAGTACATACATGACTAAGATGGTACTTGACCTCGTTTGCTTAGCAGAGATTTTAAAGATGATAATCAGGCTTCATTGAATACCTCTTCGTATTATACTGTATAGAAAAAGATACATACCAGCTTAATCTGTACTGCTTTGCCAATCTTGTCCCCAGTTTTGTGAGAGGGAAGAAGATAAGGATGAGAGGAGATGAGGATGAGGTTAGGGAAGGCAAGTATTAGGGCTCTAAAGTCACAGAGGAAATAATTACAGCTAAAAAAGAGGTAAGATCATTTACACAGTAAAACTTATTTCCCCATGATGTGGTTATGTCACTTTTGATTTTCATAGAGTACAGTCTCAGCTCTCCAAAATTCCCAGGAAAAATTTTTCTAACTCTGTATTGTCTGATCATCATCTGTGGTGTATGATGCCATTCAGAAAAAAAATGCAGTTTTTTTATTTTGATCACAACAGTTAAGATGATATCCTCTACATAGAACATCAAGTATATTGGATTATATTACATCTTAAGTAGGTAGATTCTTTATATATAAAAAAAATTTTTCTTTATTTTATCTCATTTCAAGTCATTGTGCCCCACGGGATCGTTTCTCCTGCTAGATTAGAGTTGGTTTCTGTAACAGTATTATAGAGGTAAACCCTAAAAATGGTTACATTTTTTATTAATGCTATCATAGATCATCAAGTGCTGTGTTAACACATGTAACTCTGAAATACATACAACCTATTTTGTGTGTGTTAAATAATTTGGATATTTGGACTATGAATTAGATTTCATTTTGTAACATATAACCATAAATATTAAATTATATTCAATGTGGGGTTTGTATCCTCTTAAGGATAATGTATTCTAGCAACACTTTACTAAATGTCACTAAAATAGTGAAATGGGGTCTTCTCTGGGCCCTGTAGAAAGTGCTTCCATGTTTGATGTTGAAAACAATACCATTAGGGAGGGACCTTAAAAAAAATGAAAATAATCAGTCAATCATTAAAGGTCTATCGTAAGAGTTTCTAATTGCCTGTATGACCAAAAAGTGAGCACATGGAAAGCTACACTTGTAAATTTCATCCTAGTGGCATAATGGATATTGAAGACCTTCGAAGTCTGGCCTTCAGAGGCTTGTTGTACCTAACAGGAAATGCTTGTTAAAGAAGGTTTAATTTATGGTTTCATAACACTGTCACTTTTACATCTTTTTCTATAGCATGTAGCTTTAACATTGTGGGATCAGCTGGGAGATAGGACACCTCAGCACCACCAGAAAAGTGTGGAACTGTTTTATCAATTACATAACTTGGTTCCTTCTTCTAGCATCTGTGAGGATGTTATAAGTCAGCAGCTAACCCACAAAGATAAGGTAAATTTTTTTTTTATCTTGTCCCACCCCAACCCACCCCACTCCCATTATACCAAAAGATAAATTAAAGAAACTAGGAAAATTATTGTGGCTAGTATCTGATTAGAGATTATATAAATTCTTTCAGAGTGATCTTCATGTCTTTAAAACAAATTTGTTCTGTCCTTTTTGGAAGAAAGTTCTTTGCAAAAGCACCAGTAATATGAAAAATCAAGTAATCCACAATCAGATACTGGGTTTATTTCTTGGTTCAGGACACAAATTGTGGGCAGCGATGATTAAAGTTGTTGCTGGTCCAAGTTCTTGGATCATTTAAAGAGGAAGCAGTGGCCTTGGTTATGGAAGTATGGATACATTAACAAATGCATGTGAAATGAAGTGATATGTGTATCAAGTTACATTTATAAGGCACAGAATGCTAATACTGGAGATATTATTTGCATTATAATAAATATCCAAAATAAGCATTTTGTATCCTAATGTATACGAAGTAATCCATAAGTCAGTAAGAGTAAAAGTGATAGAGTTCTGGGTGCTCCTGAGAAGAAGCTGGAATTGTCATTCTGGTTGACCTCTTCAGGCAGTTCAGTGAAGAGTGTGGTCTTCTCATGCCTGCTCTGGAACATCAATCCAAGATTTTATCAAACAGCTTTTAGAGGTGCATCACCCTAATTTTTTAAGAACTCTAAATGCTAGTGGGTTTCAATGGGCCCCCCAAAAAGGCATTGTGTAGAGTAAATGAAGCTTTTGGCAAGGAGGGAAGTGGCAAATGAAGGAGTAAAGGAGAGGAATAAAAAGTTTATTCTATTAAAATTCTATTTCTACTTTAGCACATTCTTTGAAAATTGTTTAGGAATAAAATGTTTAATAAAGCCTTGCATTTAATTTCATTTGTTTACATTAAGTGTAAATCTAGGATAAATTATGTACCTGTTTACTTGTGTAACATTTTATTTTTAAAGAAATCGTAAGTTCTGAATAAATGTATTATACAATACTATTTTTTTTTTTTACATGCTTGTATTGGTTGATGTACAAACACAGCCTTCATAGGAAACGCATTTATTAGGCCTAAGGAAAAAAAGAAAGCACTCCTAACTGATCACAAGCAATTTAGACAGTTTCAGTCCCTGATTTTGGGAGGCCTTTACTTGAAGGATTCCACAGATGCTAGAGGAAGACTATAAAAATCTTGATAACTTCACATTTCCTACCTGATTTATATTAATTTATGTTCATTATCACCAAAAGCTGCTCTTTCTGAAAAATGTATTTTTCCATGGTTCTTTCCATTACTACCATAACACTTAATGTTTTCAAGATAATCTCAAAGTGATGTAATGTTTTTCCTACAGAAATAATTTTGTAGGTGTTTACATTTTTGAATCTAATAAACCAGCTTTATAAGTAATGACAAATTCATTTGAGATTAATACATAATTTCTGGGAGCAAAAGTAAATTGTATAGTGTAATAAAATAAATTTTGACTACTAAGTATTTATATTAAAATAAGAGAGAAAGTGCTTCCTATACTGAAGACATAATAACATGTGCATTACTAGTTCTTTCCATCCTCTGTTATACAGTAATCTAGAAATCTGGTTACCTAGTCTAAACTAAATTCTTATGATTTATGAGGTAGCGTGAGATGATCCTTCAGGTTTAATATTTCTGCATATATTTAAGTCTTTTTTACATTTCTACTTTCATAAAAACAGTTTATTGTGTTGTGTGTTGAGTACTATGAACATTGAGCCTAATACTGCCTCTTAAATTGCTACTTCGATTTACTAAAATCCTTTAATATCTTCAAGGGAGAATAAAATAATTTAATCTCCCATATTCCTCCTCAGAAAATAAGGATGGAAGCACATGCAAAGTTTGCAGTTCTTTGGCATCTCACAAGGGATCTCCATATAAATAAGTCGTCATCTTTTGCACGTTCTTTTGACAGGTTGGTTGCGTTTGATATTTGGATTTACAGTCAGATATCTCAGTGTCTCTTTTCTTGAATCCTCTGGCTAGTTTGGCAGGGGTAGAAAATAAGAATTTACAGATTTTATAAAGAAAACTTATAAATTATTTTTTTTAATCGAAGCTATATTAAAATGCATGGCATTGAAGCACCCAGAGCCCCATTCTTTCACTAGATGACGATTCATCAAGACCCTACTGTGTGCCAGACACCATTCTAGGTGTCGGGGATACAGCAATGAATACAGCATTTTGAGTCTCTCTTCATAGTGAAGTTTCATTAAAACAGTAGACTATGTAACTGTTTCTCCAACAGTTATTTTCAATCTTCTGCCTGAAATGGACCTAATAGATCTATAGCTAAAATACTGACAGACCACTTCATGTGGATTCAGAGAACCTGTAGCTGCCTGAGAGTGGTTTTGCTACTTGTCTAGACCACTTAAGATGACTCATCCCCCAAATATGAGATTTGTATTAACTTCCAAGGAGATGCTGTTACGTGGTGGTTCAGATATTGGCACAGGATAATAGCAGTTTCACCAGCAGCTCTCCTAGAGGAGGCCACAGATCTGACTATGCTTATAGCCCCAGCTCAGGACCAGATGTGTGCTTTACTGGACATTACTTTTTCAACAGCATCACCATTTTGAAATCATCTGCTGTTGAACTAGTACAATGGACTAGGCCCTTGGCCTACGTACTTTACATACAATTATCTCTCATTTGATGCTTGCCTTTGCTCATCATACAAACAAGGCACTGAAGGACCAGAGAAATTAAGTGGCTTACCCAAAACCACACATGAGGTCGGGTGGATAACCCACATTTGAATCTTGGGTTTTCTGATTCCAAACCACACCTCCATACCTTTCACAGGTCTTTCCTTGAATTAAGCTCATAGGTTTGACTCCTAAAGAGATTGGGTGCAGAAGAACATGGGAGCAGTGCTGACTTGCAGGGAGTTCAATATTTGGTGACTTGAAAAGGAATATGTTGCTAAAACAAGACTAAGGTTTTGTTTTTTTTTTTCTATTTTATAAAAGTAATGTATGCTTGTGAAATTTAAAAAAAAAAAGCAAGTATATAAGAAAAGGGGAAAGACGATTTTCTCCTTTCTCATATCTGCTGAGACTGTAAGGATTAAGATTATTAAAATACTGTGGTCAACAGTTATCCTGAAGTATGACTACTTTTTTTTTTTTTTTTTAAGATTTTATTTATTTTTTTGACAGAGAGAGACACAGCGAGAGCAGGAACACAAGCAGGGAGAGTGGGAGAGGGAGAAGCAGGCCTCCCGCAGACCAGGGAGCCCGACGCGGGACTCGATCCCAGGACCCTGGGATCATGACCTGAGCCGAAGGCAGACGCTTAACGACTGAGCCACCCAGGCGCCCCAGTATGACTACTTTTAAAAAAGTTAATTCAAGGGGCGCCTGGGTGGCTCAGTTGGTTAAGCGACTGCCTTCGGCTCAGGTCATGATCCTGGAGTCCCGGGATCGA
>NW_028028337.1:0-599 GCF_054177405.1 Leptonychotes weddellii
TCACCATGCTCTGAGAAGCGGTGAGACCGGTCCCAGGGGCCGCGGGCTTGCTCTCCTCACCCCCTTGGCAGCCGGCGGCCTGGAGGAGGCGGACAGCACGCCTTCCACAGCAGGAGTGCGGACACCCCAGTGTCGACCCCGTTGGCACAGCTGGGGTCCCAGTAGGCCGGCTGTCAGCACCGTCGCCCCGGTCCTGGGAAGAGGAAGCGAGACCCGGGGACGTAAGTAGCCCACCCGGGGTCACGGACGTTCCCGAAGGCCGGGGCAGGGGTCGGCCCGCGGGGGCACCCCCACCCTGGTCCCTCTCCTCCCTGGCCAGGGACCCTCCCTCTGCTGCAGGGAGGCTGCCCAAGGGCAGGGCCACCGTCAACGCCATCTGACCTCAGCAGAGAGCCCGTGCAGACGGATCCGCAGCTCCCGCTCGTGAGCCTTTGAGGGGGGCGCAGGCCCCAGGCTGAATGCGAGAGAAGCTTGTTTAACGTGTCAACCATCTGCAGTGAGGTCACTGAGCCCGTCCCAGGAGTCCCTGCCTGCGTGCCGCTCCCAGGGTGACCTGGCTCATGCAGACGCCGGGACCTCAGCCCGGGCTGAGACACTGC
>NW_028028338.1:0-599 GCF_054177405.1 Leptonychotes weddellii
GAGGGGGACAATGAGGGGGACAGTGAAGGGGCAGTGTGGGGGACAGTGAGGGGACAGTTAGGGGGACAGTGAGGGGAACAGTGAGGGGGACAATGAGGGGGACAGTGAAGGGGCAGTGTGGGGGACAGTGAGGGGACAGTGAGGGGAACAGTGAGGGGGACAGTGAGGGGAACAGTGAAGGGGCAGTGAAGGGGTATCACAGAGTAGGTTAGGGGGATGAGGCCACTGTCCTACTGAGGCTCACCTGGCTTGGACCCGGTGACCCAGGGGCTGCGTCCTCTCCTGTGGGCCTGCATCCCAGGGGACAGTGAGGAAGGCCAGGAAATAAGCCCCCACTGTCGCGGCTCCTGCCCAGTCCCCTGATGGAACCTTCTGGAGGCAGGGGCAGGGCAGAGGGGCGGAGAGCTGCCCTGCCAGATGCTGCGGCGGCTCTTGTTGCCTTTGGCTCGCTTCTCCGCACTTGGGCAACGTCCACGCAAGCTGCGGGCTTGGGTGGGGAGGGAGGCTGCCGTGTGTGGGGAGGCTGCGCACCCCCGGGGGGAGAGAGGGTGCTGGTCCAGCAGGGGTGGGGCTGAGGGGCTGCTTCCGTGGGAGGGAGC
>NW_028028339.1:0-599 GCF_054177405.1 Leptonychotes weddellii
GCAGTGTCTCAGCCCGGGCTGAGGTCCCGGCGTCTGCATGAGCCAGGTCACCCTGGGAGCGGCACGCAGGCAGGGACTCCTGGGACGGGCTCAGTGACCTCACTGCAGATGGTTGACACGTTAAACAAGCTTCTCTCGCATTCAGCCTGGGGCCTGCGCCCCCCTCAAAGGCTCACGAGCGGGAGCTGCGGATCCGTCCGCACGGGCTCTCTGCTGAGGTCAGATGGCGTTGACGGTGGCCCTGCCCTTGGGCAGCCTCCCTGCAGCAGAGGGAGGGTCCCTGGCCAGGGAGAAGAGGGACCAGGGTGGGGGTGCCCCCGCGGGCCGACCCCTGCCCCGGCCTTCGGGAACGTCCGTGACCCCGGGTGGGCTACTTACGTCCCCGGGTCTCGCTTCCTCTTCCCAGGACCGGGGCGACGGTGCTGACAGCCGGGCTACTGGGACCCCAGCTGTGCCAACGGGGTCGACACTGGGGTGTCCGCACTCCTGCTGTGGAAGGCGTGCTGTCCGCCTCCTCCAGGCCGCCGGCTGCCAAGGGGGTGAGGAGAGCAAGCCCGCGGCCCCTGGGACCGGTCTCACCGCTTCTCAGAGCATGGTGA
>NW_028028340.1:0-599 GCF_054177405.1 Leptonychotes weddellii
GAGAGAGAGAGAGAGCAGGGGGAGGGAGAGAGAATCCCAAGGAGACTCTGCACTGAGCCTGGAGTCTGACACGGGGCTCGATCCCAGGGCCCCGACATCATGACCTCCGCCAAAACCCAGAGTCTGACGCTTAACCCACCGCGTTACCCAGGTGCACCATCTTGTTTGTTTTTTAAAATGATCTACTTATAAAACGAATGATTATTTTGCCTGTATTTTCACATTAAGAACATTAGGTTTTTAAATTGATGCATTTAAGACAGTCCATAATCTTAAAACCCTATTTTGGCAATTATTTTAAAAATATAATGTGAGTAAAGGTAACAAGTGATCCTGGATTGTGCAACTATTTTGGAAAACAGTCTGGGGTTTCCTCAAGAAATTAAATATAGAGTTACCGTATGACTCAGCAATTCCACTCCTAGGTATCTATCTAAGGGAATTGACACCATATGCCCAAATAGAAACTTATATACAAATGTTCATAGCAGCATGATCCACAGTAGCCAAATGTCCATCAACTCATGAGTGGATAGACAAAATGTGTTACCATGCACTGGAATATTACTCATCTATAAAAAGAAGTGTGTCCCAACACA
>NW_028028341.1:0-599 GCF_054177405.1 Leptonychotes weddellii
ACAATGGGCGAGACACTTGTTTTGCTTTTACTTATTTTAATTTACTTCATTCTTTGAAATATATACTAGTATCACTCCCATTTTCAAGACGAGGACACCAAGTCACAAAGAGGTCATGTGGCTTGCCCAAGAGGAAACAGCTAGTGGCAGAGTTGGGACTTGAACCCAGGCAATTGGCTCCAAATCGTCAACATGTATCTAAACAAAACTAGGATTATACCCTGGCTAATGCTAAGTTTTCACATGTCTTTGATTACATTTTGAAATATGTTCGGCAGCTGCGCATATGTCATTTAATTACATGATAATGCCCCGAATTACTGGACATTTGGATTGTTTCTGCTATTCCCCTATTATGAGTAATACGGAGACATCTTCATACATGATTCTTTGTGCTCATCTTTCATTGTTTACTTAGGTTTAACTTCCAGGGATAAGACGACTGGCTCAAAGGGTCTGAATACATTCAAAACCTTTGATACACCTTCTAAATCATCTTCCATAAATACTGTACCATTTAACCTGGTACCAGCAGTTTATCTCATTTGCTTTTTCCCTAAGAAGGATTAGGTCACTGATACAGTTTTGTCATGTCTTCT
>NW_028028342.1:0-599 GCF_054177405.1 Leptonychotes weddellii
TTAAGAGGGCTTTTCCATCCTCTTATATGGTAAGAATCCAGTTCACAGCCCCCTCTCTCCCTCAGCGCTCAGAAATATTGGATCACGTGGCTTTTCTCCATGACCCAGTGGAGGAGAGGGGCTGCATCTGGGTCACCCAGACATTCCTAACCTCATGCACGGCACCAAGCACATAGTAGGTATTTGCTGGATGGCGACAGAGTGGATGCCTTTCCCACCACCTTACTTCTGGCATCCTAAGATGGTATGAATTAAACTGTGTTCCTGACAGGACAGAAAATGCTAAAACGAGAGATAACTGTAACTTTGTCATCTATTTCTGTCTCCCTGTGTCATTAACTTCTAGGCTCCTTCTGTGAGCTGACAAGCTACCGTGGGAGCTGAAATGCATGTGGGTCATAGCTGGGATTCCCTCCTGCAACTCAAGGCCCAAATTAGCCTGTTGGAACGTGGGAGGGCCTGGTGACTTTGTGGCTAGGAAGATGATTTGAATTTAGAGCCCTGTGCCCCTAAATGTCCACCCTGTTGGGAGGCCCCCGTGACTGATGTCATACCGTGAACTCCCTACGATGAAGGAATTCCCTGTTAAATGGACATGT
>NW_028028343.1:0-599 GCF_054177405.1 Leptonychotes weddellii
AGGCTAGTAAAGATGAAAAATAAATACCAAGTGGCTGTTAGTGCCTATCAACAGGGGTTTGGATTATGAGAATCTCTCAAATTTCTAAGATAGTCATGTTTGAGTTTTGTTTTTTTTTTTTAATGCTTGGATTTTTAAAAATAAGAATGCCTGACATTTATAATCAGGAAAAAATTAAAATACATTTGAAAGCAACAACCAAGAGCCACCAGTCTACCTAATGAAAAAGCAAGGACCTTTCTACTTGGAAACAAAAGTGAGACAAGGTTTTTTGACTCTAGGTTGGTTGGTCTTTGGAACTGGAAGAAAAAGCAGCACATTGGCATGAGCATTTAGTGAACACCCAGGCTCCCTGCGGCTCTTTCCTCCAACTCTGCACCAGCACCAACAACCCAGAAGTGGGAAATGTGAGTGCCAAGGTGGAGAAGTTCAAGGGGACTAAGAATCATAGAATTTGCCAGAGCTGGTGGAAACATGAGTGCTCATCTTGAGCTGAACAAGCGAGGACTTGCTGAAACCACGGCTTAGTTGGTGACAAGCCTCATCTATCACAGGACACTGTTCAATCTTCAATTGAACGACCTTCCCTAGGAAAGAAA
>NW_028028344.1:0-599 GCF_054177405.1 Leptonychotes weddellii
CCATTCACCAGGGAGCTCTAGGATCCCTACTGCATGGAGAATCTTCAAAGAAGTTCTATGCTGGGGTCTTCATTGTCAAGCCAGCCAAGTTCATCTATATGCACACAGGTCAATTTATTGACAGCTTTCTCTCCTTCTTCTCTTGCTCTGGTGCCTTCTTGCTCTGTAATGTTAAGCCTTGCATTATTTTCCTTCTGAGGTACATAGGGCTGCTTTTTTTATACCCATAGAACAAGTGGCAATGCAGGTCATCCATGTAATCTTTAAACTTTACCTTGTAAAATGGAAATGTGTACCTTCTACTCTCCATTCAAACTGTGTTTAAAGACTGGGGTGGAACTTTCTGAGGGTGTTCAATCCTCCTTCTTCCTTTGGTAATCAAGGCATGGAAAGCATGCCTTAGAGTCTACGTATAGGCGTATGAGACTCATGGACTCTCTAATTAGAAAACTGTGTTCCCATTTTATAACTACTCTTTTTCAGTTACTTCCATGCCCGATATCCACTCAGTAGGGATTTGCTTGTTAGTTCCCTCCTTTTGATGTTTTCCAATCCTATTACTTCTAGGAATGGGCCCAGCTTGGGTGCCAGATTATAGC
>NW_028028345.1:0-599 GCF_054177405.1 Leptonychotes weddellii
TGCTCTTCTTTTCTTCGATCTCCTGTTGAGTTTGTAGGTGTTCAGAATGGTTTGATCCCTATCCAGCTGAATTCCTGAGAGGAGACGAAATCCAGGTCTCCTACTCCTCCGCCATCTTGCTCTGCCCCCTACATTATCTCTTTTATGGTCCCTCGTTTGCCATTTAGTAGGGAGGCCCCAGAGCCCTCGCTGCCATCAGTCAGAGCCAGACCTTCCGCCAGTTCTGAGACCCCATGTTTAATCAAAATGCCCTGGCTCACCAACCCCTGTTCACATTATTCATTTTCCCATTCTTAGGGGAACTTTGCCGGTTTGAGCTATGTCATTCTATCTGCAAATAGAACACAGAAAGAAAATCTGAAAGTTATAAAGAATGGATGGTCAATTGCAAAAGCACTTTAAATCTTAGTGAACACTGTGGCTAAATGATACCCTTAAGGAGAACCCAGAAATTCATCCTGCTAGCTCTCAACTTGGCCTGCTGAGGAAAAAGTGAACCCCTGCCCTTTACCAAGCATAGACTCTATTTTTTTTTTTTCCCCAGGTGAGAAAGAACACTGCAAAGGCAAAGTAGGGTGGAGAATGGGCCACTGACAGGG
>NW_028028346.1:0-599 GCF_054177405.1 Leptonychotes weddellii
TTTGTGAACCAATTTTCTAAAATCTGTATTACCATATATGGCCACTGAAGTCTCTGTTCTGATTACTTAGTGGTCAGCTAGTGATTCAACAGAGATTGCTGCAAATGCCAAGGTTTAGCTATTATTTCTTGATTAAACATTTGTGTGATTGCTGTAAACTTTTTATTTCTTTCCTGAGTTCTGATAAAGTTCATTCTTACAGTTTTTGCCAATTTATTCACTGCTTTTATAGAAGTTTTGGAGTTCCCCACCTTACCATTTTTGCTAATGTCACTGCTTGGGCAACATCTTTTTACAATTCTCTTTGTTAAATGAGTGAATAATTACATCTATTTATTGAGCACCTCCTATGTGTAAGAAAAAGTGGTAAGGACATTCATATATTATTTAAACTTAATGATAACCTTATAAGCTAGGCATTATCATCATTTACATTCAAGTCTCTTACATCCAAAACTTGTGGTTGGCTGTCCTTGATAGAAGGGAGGTGAGGGCTTAAGGAAGTCACTTTTTTTTTTTAATTTTTTAATTTTTTATTCTTATGTTAATCCCCATACATTACATCATTAGTTCTAGATGAAGTGTTCCATGATTCATTG
>NW_028028347.1:0-10523 GCF_054177405.1 Leptonychotes weddellii
CTCTGTCCCGGTCGCCTCTTGTCCCGGTCGCCTCTTGTCCCGGTCGCCTCTGCCCCGGTCGCCTCTGCCCCGGGCGCCTCTGCCCCGGTCGCCTCTGCCCCAGGCGCCTCTGCCCCGGTCGCCTCTGTCCCGGTCGCCTCTTGTCCCGGTCGCCTCTGCCCCGGTCGCCTCTGCCCCGGGCGCCTCTGTCCCGGTCGCCTCTTGTCCCGGGCGCCTCTGCCCCGGTCGCCTCTGCCCCGGGCGCCTCTGTCCCGGTCGCCTCTTGTCCCGGTCGCCTCTTGTCCCGGTCGCCTCTGCCCCCGTCACCTCTGTCCCGGTCACCTCTGTCCCGGTCACCTCTGTCCCGGGCGCCTCTGCCCCGGGTGCCTCTGCCCCGGTCACCTCTGTCCCGGGCACCGCACCAACAGCCACGTCCACCTTTCCCTCCAAGGGACTCAGGAAGCCGTGGCCACGTGGGCTGGTGTGCTGGTTGTCCGCACTCCCTGTTGCCGTATCCACTCTGCCCACCTCTTCTGCGTGTCTCCGGCACCATTCTCCTCACTTACAGGAAAATCCTTGGTCTTTCCGTGCAATTACTGTGCCTCATTCGTTGTCTTCGAGGAAGGCAGCTACACCCAACACAAGCTGAGAAAGTGCCGCTGTGTATTTCTTAGGAATCCGGGAATGGCTCTTTGTTCTGTTTGGGTTCGTTGTGTGTGGGGGAGTCAACTGTAGCTTCCTCTCTGTGTCTCCCTTCGTCTCACCACTGTCTCCTGCCCCAAGACCTGCGTTTTCTGTGGAGGTTGAAGACAGGGGGAAGTGAGCACACGGAGTGGCTCGTGTTTGGGGAGGACGAAGGTGAGGAGCAGCCCTCCGGTGCGTGTCCACGGAGCCCCTTCCCCCTCGAGGCCGCAGCAGGTTCATCAGTCCGCCCGGGGGGTAGCTCAGGGCGCGCATCGACACGGTTTCCACGAGGGCAGCGCTGGGTCTGAAGCGTCCCTCGGGCCGTGGAGTCCAGCAGACCTGGCACCACATGGCTGTTCCGCTGACACGTGAACAAATCGTTGCTGAACTGGATCGAGGTGAGTGAATGGCCGGGGGCTCTGCTCTACTCACAGACAAGAGCAACTTCTCTTCAGAATGTCTGTAATGCCAAATAATTCAGGAAGAAAAGCAAGTCCCAATCATCCAAAACCCTGTTCCAGTATACCACACGGACGAAGCAATTCAAATAATTTAAAGTGTTATTACATCAAATGTGAGATACTTCTGAGAAGCAGGGCCAGTGAAATCCGTGGCCCAGAACCAATAGCGGTAAGAGATGCCTGCATCCCAGGGTGGATGGAAAGTCAACGACAGGAGACAGTCCTAAAGAAATCCTGTGGTGCTTCCTGGATCGGGAACATGGCATAATCCCAAAAGCAACTCTGAGGCGGGTCCTGGAGTTACGGATAGAAAGCCCAGACCACACACGCCTGCCGCCTGCGGTCTGGAAAGGGAGGGACCTGATCACAACGCTCTATGAATGCGTGGAACTCCTCCCTTGTCCAAGAGCAAAGAAAGGACTGATTGCTCCCCCCGCCCGCCCCCAGAGTGCCCTTCATCGGAACTCACTGTATTTGACCTAAATGACCAAACTGTAATCTGCACACATTCCCTGCGTGGAACGCTGTTCTCTTCCTGAACCACAAGGGAGCAGGAGAAAGATCGGCGCGGTCTCTGCTCCATGGGGAACACCACAAAGTAAATGTATCCACATTTCAGGAGACTGATTCCCATCTGGAGCTCAAATTAAGGTGAGTAACAGAAATGTGGAGCCAGGGAATTTGGGATGAAAAGTAATGAACAGAGGAGAAAATCTGAGAAAGCTCAAAGGGAGGCTGGACACTTGATCCTTCAAAAGCAGGATGACAAAGCAGATAAGAGAGAAACTCGAAGTAGCAAGAGCCGCCCTCACCCTCGAGGGTTTGGGGCAACTGCAAGATGACCAAACTCTCAAGAGAAAGGAAACTCTGAGAATGGAAATGTAGACCGAGAAGTGCTTTCCAGTCGCAGCTGAGTGAAGCTGTGAAGGGCTCGCTGTGGAGGAGATGGTGGCTCGGGCAGGAAGCCACCGTCCGGAGGGCGGCAGGTGCCAGAAACTGTCCCCTCTGTCACGAAAGCAAAGGACAAAAGGCGAAGAGCCAGCCAGGTCAGCAGAAGAGCGCAGCCAGCGCGGACCAGGGCTTTGGGGACACGACCGCGTTACAGCCCCCAGGGACCCCCGGCCCAGGAGCGGAACAGAGGGGCAGGTGCTCCTTGCTGCCAGGGCTGGGGCGGCAAAGCAGGAAAAATAGCCTGAGCCGATTGCAGCAGAGGCGGCATGCCCCAGTGAGCATCCTAAAAACCACTGAATTGCACACCTTAAATGGGTGAATTGTCCGGTGTCTGAACGCTATCGCAATAAAGCTGTGGCCAAAAAAAAAAAAAAAAAGGAAGGAATATATCATCTCTTGGTTTGAAAAGCAGCCAGGAAATCAAAATTCGTGAAAAGTATAAACACCTAGAAAAAGTGACTACTTTTGGAAAATATTAGTGAGGAAAGGAACTAGACGTCTGCGTCTATAGAAGCAGCGCCTCGCTTCCTCATCACATGCCACAATATCCCTCTGCAAAACACACGCTCAGGTGCCAGGAGCCAAGGACCCAGGAGGCAAAAACCAACTCTGCAGGCCCCGCACAGGGGGCTTCTGTCTGCCGAGACAGAGATCAGTGCATGCACGCGCAAACCTGCTCCTTCAAAGAAATGAGTTTTCAGTTACGTTCACCACCAGGACTTGCCTAAGAGCGCACCAGTCCGTACTCACCATTATGTTACTGCGGCAAAGAACGGGTCGGGATACGCCTCCAAAGACGTTTACGGCAGAGTATTCTATACCAGCGAAACACCAGAGCAAATATAAACGTCAAATAATAGGGTTTCAGTTAAAGTATGGTACTAGCCACAGGATGGGTTTCTATGCCATCATTTAAAATGACTGAGGGGCACCTGGGTGGCTCAGTCGGTGAAGCATCTGCCTTCAGCTCAGGTCATGATCCCAGGGTCCTCGGATTGAGTCCTGCATCGGGCTCCCTGCTCAGCGGGGAGTCTGCTTCTCCCTCTGCCCCTCCCCCTCACTCGTGCTCTCTCTTTCTGTCAAATAAATAAAATCTTTTTAAAAAATAAAAGTAAATTTTAAAAAATGACGTTGGAACCTGGAAAACATTGTTTCATTTCTTGTTAAGGAGTGAAAATCCAGCATACATTATGGTGCTGTTTTTGAATATAAACAAACAAAAATATATTTTTACATTAAAAGAGAGCAAAATGCTTTGGTACAAACATTAGGTACCCAAACTGTAGCAGTGATAAATTCTGGATGACGGAGGTGGGAAAATCAGAGGGTTTATTTTCCCCTTTGTATTTTTCCCAGAAAGTTTTCTGATTTTCTACAATGAGCATATAATATATATACATATTTTTTGTAAATGTTTGCCCCTTTTCCAAAACAGAAGCTACACGAAAGTGGAAATGCATCAACCAGGACATGAACTGAACATTATTTAGAAAAAGCAACAGAGAGGCTACCAGGATGATATGGGTACTGTCTTCTGCAGCCTGCCCCTCGGTCCCTGCCCTTGTGGACCACCATAAACGCACGGACACAATGCTAGCCACACAGGGACTCTAGGCCACGTGGCTGCCGGAGGGTCCAGGACCCCCAGCAGTAGCCCCTCACCACTGCTGCCTCGCTGTGATTTCAACAACAATCAGAAACACAGATGAAACACTGGGAGGCTCTGAAACAGCGAACACAGATGACACAAGAGGATGAGATGCATATGAGGGAAATCACAGACCGGCCTGCAGGAAAAACACCAAGTCAGTTCAACAGGATCAGCGCGTGGCCCGCCCAGCGCCACTTAGAAGCCTGGTTCCTTCTATCTGATTTCCGAGAGGCTTTCGAGAAAGTCTCCATGGATACCTCCCAAACAATTCGGGAGATGTGAGTTGCTGGACCGGTCTAGATGGGAGGCAGATTGCGCTGGCCCCACGGTCAGGCCCAGGTGAACGGACCACCGGTCAGCCGCACATCCCAGGCAGAGCCCGGTGGAGCCCAGGGCCCAGGCTCAGCCCTGCTCTGTCAGCAAGGACAGCACCCAAGCCTTGGACAAACAATTTTCCTCCGGCTCAAGGTGAGGAACAAGCTAATATGTCACATGATACGATTAACTTTTCTGAGACATCTAATTTTAAAGAACCAAATGACTGAAAATTATGGATCAGGAAAGATAAAAAAAAAAAACTAGATCTAGAGATTTTTGTTGACTAAAAGGCCAGGGTTGACAAAATGTGATGTCCTGCAGAAGAGGCTTGACACACAGGGGTGGAGTGTGGGGCCCCGCTGAAGGGCACAGTCCCAGGGGCCCAGAGACCCCGTCAAAGGCACAGCCAGGGTGAGACAGGTGTGGAAATGTCCTCCTGGGAGGACGGGCAAGGGTCCGGGTACCATTGAGTCTGAGAAATCACATATCCGCCCATACCCCCACCTAGGTAAACAGCTACCAGCTGTTGGGCCATCCCGCTGAGAACTTTCTGAGAATTACCTTGTTTGCTTATCTATGTTTTAATGCGTTTTCTCCTGGTGGGAGGGTTTTTGGGTAACAGTCAAGGCCTCCTTGGCCTGGGCAGCAACCATATCCATCCTGCCCGGGGGCACGTGCTCCAGAAGGGGGATTCTGCTAGACCTAAGGGGGACTCCGCTAACAAACAGAGCTGTCCCAGAGCCATCATTCCCGTGGGAGAGGTGGCCTTTCACCGGCGGGGGGCCAGGCTTCTCCCGATCCGAAATTCAATGAGTGTTTCTATGGAGAAGAAACCTCCCTTCCGAGGTCTACGTGTTCAGGCTCAAGCTGGGAGGAACACTGCCTTCTTGAAAATGCAGGCGATGAAACCTCTCCTTACCAGAGCTGTGCCGGTCGTCCAAGATCCATGGCACGGACGCCACTGGTGCGCGAGCCCCCGACAGCGGCTCCCTGGATGCCGGGCCAAGCGTCTCCAGACTCCAGTGCCTTCCCCAGGGCTCGCAGGGCCGCGCCCAACGGGACAGCCCCTGGTTCTGCCCCTTTACCACAGGGTTGCTTCGGGGTGTGGTGAGGAGGGATGCGGGCGGGGGGGTCTCTGCTTCTGGAGCCGCCACGATGTGTGTGTGTGTGTGTGTGTGAGAGAGAGAGAGAGAGAGAGCGCGCGCGCGTGTCTGGGGGTGAGTGTGAGCGCGTGGGCCGGGAGCGGTGCGCAGAGCGGGGTCCGCGCCTCGGATGCCCCCGAGCGCCGGCTCCAAGTGGACGCAGCCCTGAGCTCCGGGCTCCGGCCCGCCGGCCGCGCGCCCGGGTGTCCGCCCGCCCCGGGGACCTGCGGCCGGGCGCGAGAGGGCGCCGCGCCTCCGCCGCCGGGCGGATCGCCGGGGCCGAGCGGGGCCGGGGGCGGCGCGCGGGGCGGCGCCGGACTCCGCGGGCTGCCAGCTCCGGAGACGCCGCGCTCCGCCCCGAGGAGGCCGCGGCCAGGCGAGCGGAGCGGTGGCCCGCGGAGTCCCGGCCCCGAGGTAAAGTTGCGTGCACGGTGGAGCCGGGTCTGCACCAGAGGGTCGCGGGGCAGAAGCGGGGGCTGGGGAAGAGGCAGGAGGTCTACACCGGGGGATCGTGGGGACCGGGAGCGGGTAGTGTCTACAAGGGAGGGTTCCTCGCAGGAGAAGGGACAAGGGGGCGCGGCGCGGAGGAGATGTCTACGTTGGAGTCTCTCCGGGCCAAAGAGGGGCAAGGGGCAGGGGGTGTCTACACCGAAGGGGCCGGGGCCGGAGCAGGGCAAGGGGGCGCAGACGCCTGTTTCGACGCGGCGCTGGTCCCGCGTGCACACTTGCTACTCGGTTGCGCCGTGGAGTGGGGGCAACGGAGATTCGGGGGGCACTTGAAGCGCCCTCCCGGCGCCCAGGGCCATCGGAGGAGGCGCGGGCTGTGAGGGGCGCCGCCCCCAGACCCCCGCCGAGATCCGAGTCCCCCCGCTGGCCGGCTGGCGCCCAGGGGGAGGCGCGCGCGGGCTCGGGCCTCTGGGTGCGCTTCCATGGAGGTCTGGGCGGCCGCAGCCGCAGCCCGGTTCCTGCCTCCGACCCGTCTGTCCGCGTCGGATCTGCCGGAGCCCAGGTGAGAGGAAGGGCGGGAGGAGCAAAACGGCGTCCGCCACGGGGGTGACCAGGGCTCCCCCTGCTCTCGCCCCCGCTTGGTAGGTGGGCGCACCCGGCTCGAGCTAGGAGGCGGCGGGACGTGGGCGAGTGCTTGGCTCGTGGGGGCCCTTTCCTCCCCTCTTCCTGCCGCCCCTCATACCCACCCCTGCGCGCCTCACACGCGCACCTGACACGCATACACCTTACACAGGCGCGCACCTCACACACTCACACCGTACACACGCACCGCCCTCCTCCCAGCCCTGCCTTCTCCGGCTACCCGGGGCGCAGACCTGAATGGTGAGGGGGTCCCGGCTCAGTTAGCCGCGAATCCTGCAAACTCAGGAGCAGCACGAGCCGGCGGAGGGGCCTCGCACACTCGCGCGCGGAGAACAGATCCGGGGGGAGGGAGGAGGCGGGGGGCGCGCAGCCAGCGGCGGGGGGTCAGCCCCGGGAGGGGCGGGGGAGGGGAGCGCTGAGGAGTTCCGTGCGCCTGCGCGTGTTTGTGCTCTGGCGGTTTGGGGGTGACCGTGGAGCCCCTTCCCAGCCTGCCTTGTTCCAGAGGGTTCGATTTCTGGTTTCTGGTGTCTGGCGGTCGGAGCAGGGCCATGGTCGGGGACCCTTACTCCCTTTATTACCTGGACTGAAACCCCAGCCCAGAGCTTGGGCTTGGGTTCCCGTGAATTCTACTTGGTCTTTAGAATTCCAGAAAGTACTTCTTTTCCCTGTCCCAGGCCTCCCTTTCTCCTCCCTCTTCCTCGGGCTGCAAAAACCCATGGTTTCCTCAAGTGTGTGCTCAAGGCCAATGTTTGGACCGAGTAGCAGTTGTAAAATGGAGACCGGTTCGAGTCCCAGCCCTGCCGAGGGACAGCTGTTGAAAAGGAGGTTAGTTAGGTGAACCCTCCAAGGTCATCCTGTGCACAAGGAACGAAGGCCCAGTGGAGGAAGTCATGAGATCCATGAAATCCAGGCGGGATCCCACAAACCCCAGACTGGCTGAAGCAGAAGAGAGGCTGTCCTGTCTGCACCCGGTCTGTAGGATCGTGGTGCGTGGATCGTGGTGCGCGGATCGTGCTGCGCGCGCTGCTGCCTTCCGGAGGCTTCCTTTATTAATAATTCCCAGTTAGTCAAGAGGATGGAATTGCTCTGGGTTCTCTTAAACTGTGAATTGGGGGAGGGGGTGCATTGGGGCCCATTTGGGGGATGAAATCCACTTGGCTGTGGTTCCCTGGTGCGTACCAGCCACGCACGTACTAAGAATTATAGTCTATGGCTAAGAAAAGACATTTGTATTTTAATGGGAGACAGGTTAGGAAAACAACTTTGAGATTCTTTCCAAGGCGGGTGCCAAATAGTGTTCCGATCCCTTTCCTTTTACAATGTATATATTCCACTTTGCAAAAGTTTTTTTTAATACCTTGAGATTTCCATAATTCAAGAAAAAATTGGGTGTTTTTGTAGGCATGGGAAGAAAAGGAGGGAAGCGCGTTGTTAGCTGGCACCGAAGCGGGAGGCTGTGCAGTTTTTCTGTTCTATGCCTGGCACGGAGTCCCGCGCATGCCAGATGCTCCGAAAATATGAGCTGGTTGATGAACTGCTGGAGTTATAATTAAGAGTTTCTACCCAGTGTACGGCTGGGAGCGGCATTATCATAATTACAGGTGTATGTGCCGCAATTAATAGGTCGTGTAGAACACATAGGTTGGTAGGAAATGATAAAATTCTGGGGTTTGCCCGGCAAAAGCAGGCGGGGTCTGAGTGTCTTGGGAGGATTTGGCAGCCAAGGGCTCAGCAGCCTCTTCCTCCCCCTGTCCCACGGTTCCGGCTGCTCTTCCGGAAGCAGCGCCTCTTACTCAGGCGGGAGGGCAGCACTGGCTGAGGAGTGTTTGGAGTGGGAGGGCGCTCTCAGCTTCTGCAGCAAGTGCGGATATGAGGGGGTGGGAGTGAAGGGGAGCAGATGGGGCAGCACCAGGGTGTGTGTGTGTGTGCTGGGAGGTCGGGAGGCCACCACAGGACAGCCGGCTGCGGGAGGATCCCTGCAAGATGAGGAAGATGGGCTTTTCCAGATGAGATGGGCGCAGGAGTTCCGAGAAGCATGGCCACGTGTGTCTGAATACCTGAGCCCCTGTGTGCTAACAGGCACTTTCACGAGCAATCAGGATATTTGAGGGCTGGAGCCCCCAGTGCCTGACGGCTGGCTCAAGGTTGGACTGAATAAGGGCAACATCAGGGAGCCCCAGGCTGGCAGGGAAGGGGGTCAGCTGAACGGTGAGGTGAGGGTCAGCTCATGGCACCTGGTTCTCCCTTTTCATGGAGGGGGACCCTGGAACCGGTCAGGGATGCTCCCAGGCCCCACCCAGCCTCCTAGTAAGCCACTGATGTGCACTGCAAAGTTTGAGAGGCGTTAAAGAGATGGGCATCCAGCACTTTCTTTCCCTGGGCTCTGAGGCCAGCTCCTGGCTTGGCATCTCACCTGTGGACACCTGCAGCCTTCCCTGCACTGCCTTAACAAGGAGGTTTGTCTGTAAGAGCAAACTTAAGTCAGAAACCTCCTTGAGAGGGGCGCCTGGGTGGTTCAGTCGTTAAGCGTCTGCCTTCGGCTCAGGTCATGATCCCAGGGTCCTGGGATCGAGTCCCACATCGGGCTCCCTGCTCGACAGGAAGCCTGCTTCTCCCCTCCCACTCCCCCTGCTTGTGTTCCTGCTCCCGCTATCTCTCTCTCTGTCAAATAAATAAATAAATAAAATCTTTAAAAAAAAAAAAAAGAAAGAAAGAAAGAAACCTCCTTGAGAAGCAATCGAATCAAATGTCAAGTGGGAACAGGTCCCCAGAGGGAGGCTGCAGAGGGTCTGCTCAGAGTCACAGACCTTCTGAAAGGAACCATATGAACAGCCTGGTTTACCTGAAGCTTCTTGTTATTAATACCCCCTAAAAACTAAGGGTGTGCATTCCTGTGAAGGCCAGTGCAAATGTCCTGGGCCTCGTGGGCCAGGAGATGTTGGCAAATTCTTTGACTGCTTGTGTTTTCTGATTTCTCCCACAGGAGATGAGAAGGCAGGACTGAGCCATGCCTTAGTTTTCTGATTTTCGGAGGAGAAACTTGTATGGTGAAAAAGGAAGTAATATATTCACTCAAAATGGAAATACCCCATATTTTAATTTGATTGTATGTTTAGGAAAAGATTAATTGAAGTGTAATGTGTGAACAGTACGGAAGACTTTTATGTTGCTCTTTTCAATTAGCGACGCTAAGACAATGAGAGAGAATTCACAGAAATGCACGTGCCCCAGCTCCCAGTGGTACTCCTGAGGGGCCAGACTCAGTGTCCTTCGCCTCCTCCTGCCCAGGACAGGGCAGCTGGACGTCATGGCATCTCTTGATTTAGCAGTCTCTCCCATTGGCCGCACCTGCTCGGTGCCAACCCTCGGCTCGGCCTCCCTTGGACAAACTAGCGTGCTGAGGAAGACAGACAGTGGCCCAATCCCGGGGTGGCACTTCCCAGAATTTAATGAAATTCTGGGGTGTTTTTAACCTTCTCAGAGATTTGAACAATGAACTTTAAATCTTAGACTTGAGTAGCGTCGGGCACATGAAATTGAAGGCGAGCGTTCCGGGTCCCTGCAGAACCTCAGATACCGTCAGGCAGTTTTTACTCAGTTCTGTCTTGAAGAGGCAGATTTGTTTCTGCACAGGATTAGCACCGGTGGGAGAGGCTGTGTGATGGTCTTGCACCTGCCTGGCCCCAGCAGGACTTGGGGAGGGGGTGCACAGAGGGTCTGCCCCCAGCTGGTGTGCCCCTGGCTGGCTGTCCCCACTCTCGCCCTTGGCCCCCGAGTGCTGTGAAATCAACACATCGGGTTGATGCCTGCTTCCGGGCCACACGCCCGCGGGTTCGGTTTGATGGGTCCGGTGGGGCCCCGAGATTCAGATTCTCAACACGAATTCTGAGTAATTCTCATCATTTTGAAGGTTGGAGATGCTGGTTTGGGTTGGAACTGGCATGTCTGTAGCGAGATAGAGAAGAGAAAGTATCAGAATTTCCTATCTCACAGGTGTGGTTTTGTGTGTTCTGGGCCACAATATAAAATGTATTTATTACTGTGAGTTCACAGTAACGGACAGCCCCCATCCAGACTGTGTATGTCTTGAGGCACCCAGGTCTGTCTCTGAATGAGTTTAGTTAGGCGTAGAAATTTCCAAATGCTCTTAGTTAGGAAGCCCAGGTGGGCAGGCTGGGCCAGGGCGCTGAGGTCAGGCCTGGTTGCACTTTGGCCCCGGCCCTTGCTGAGGGGCGCCTGGCAGGCTCC
>NW_028028348.1:0-599 GCF_054177405.1 Leptonychotes weddellii
CACTCTCTCTCTCTCAAATAAATAAATAAATCTTTAAAAAAATAAAGCAGTGATATTTTGGGGACTCATTAGACCTGCCTGTCTTTAGATAACATTACATTTTCCAACCTTCTTTGCAGGTATAAGTAGTCATGTGACTTATTATTGACTTCTAGTCAATGGAATGTGAGTAGAACGGCTTATAAATAATTCCCCCCCCCACATCTCCATAATCTTTCTCCTTCTTCAGGCATCATAGAGACAACAACAGAAACCTTGAGAGCCATGTACTGAGGATGAAAGAGCCACAGGATAGAAGGGGCGCTGGTGTCTGAATCACACTTTGTAGGATGTATTATTCAGGGAGAGAGAGAGAGAGAGAGATTTTAAGGAATTCATTCACACAGTGGTGGAGGCTAGCAAGTCCAAAATCTGCAGGGTAGGTAGGCAGGCTGGAGACCCAAGGAAGATTTGATGTTGCATCTCAAATCCAAAGGCAGTCTGCTGGCAGAATTCCCTTTTCCTAGAGCTACCATACAATCCAGCAATTGCACTACTGGATATTTACCCCAAAGATACAAATGTAGGGATCCGAAGGGGTACGTGCACCCCAATGTTTA
>NW_028028349.1:0-599 GCF_054177405.1 Leptonychotes weddellii
AACACTTCATCTAAAACTAATGATGTAATGTATGGGGATTAACATAAGAATAAAAAAAAAAAATCCCCGTGTAGAGATTACTAAAAAAAAAAAAAGTAAATAAATACATTTTTTTAAAAAGATATATTAATACATTTTAAAGAGTAAAAGGCATGTTACAAAATATTATGTTTATGTATGGTCTCAATTTCGTTTCATTGATGTCTTAAATACTTATATTTGCACACACGAAAAAAAGGCTCAGAAAAATATATGTCAAAATGGTAGTAATTATCACTAAGTACGGTGGCTTACAGGAGAATTTTATTTTGTGTGTCTGTGTGCTTTTGTGTAATTTCCAGTTTTTCTACAATTACTTTTATAATCAAAAGCATGTTGACGGAACAAATGAAGAAGGGGAAAAAAAAAAAAAGGACAGTCATACTGGCTGCTGATCCTCATGCGAGAATATCCACAGGTATATTTCCAAATGACGTAATAAATGTAATCCTCCTTGATAATCAAATTATAAAAGGAACGCTAGAGTTTGGGAAATAAAGACCAACTCAGAAGATAAACCATCAGGGAGTTAAAGGAGAGGCATATTCCTGGTTTTAAAC
>NW_028028350.1:0-599 GCF_054177405.1 Leptonychotes weddellii
CAGGGAAATCCAAATCAAAACCTCAGTGAGATACCACCTCACCCCAGTCAGAATGGCTAAAATTAACAAGTCAGGAAATGACAGATGTTGGCGGGAATGCGGAGAAAGGGGAACCCTCCTACACTGTTGGTGGGACTGCATTCTTGACCTTTTTTTGTTTCCATACCTCTTGTCAAGTGACTTCAGAGTTCTTCCTCTAAAGCAGGAGTTTTTCTCCATCCCATGTGCCTTGCTTTGACCTTTAGGATAAGTGGAAGTGACAGTGGGCTAGCTCCGAGCCTACACCTCAAGCAGCTTTGCAAGTGGCAGCTTGCTGTCTCTTGTTTTCCCATCATCCCCATGACAACATGCCTTGGCTAGTCTGCCAGAAAATGAGACACAAATTGAACAGAGCTGAGTAGTTCATCTCGGCCACGGCCAGCCTGGATCAGCCAACCTCCAGCAGGTGAGTGAGCTCAATCAAGATCAGCAGAGATTCTTGTTTAACCCAAAGCTGACCCAGCATGATAAACACCTATCACTGTGCCACAACAGAGTTTCGTGGTTGCTTGTTATGTAGGAAACTTAAACAATCATCGTGAGCTTTCTTGCACATAATG
>NW_028028351.1:0-599 GCF_054177405.1 Leptonychotes weddellii
GAGAGACAGAGAGCATGAGAGGGAGGAGGGTCAGAGGGAGAAGCAGACTCCCTGCCGAGCAGGGAGCCCGATGCGGGACTCGATCCCGGGACTCCAGGATCATGACCTGAGCCGAAGGCAGTCGCTTAACCAACTGAGCCACCCAGGCGCCCTGTATTTTTAAATAAAAGAAAAAAAAAAGGAATTGCATACAGATATTAATCCTGTTTTCATTATTTTATCTGTAAAATGAAACATATAAGATTTATAGTAATCAAATGAACATGACTTAGGTATATAATCAAATGACTAATAGAGAAATTTAAGTAGTACAGAAGCATACCATATTGGGATATTTTTTTGGTATTCTAATAACATAAAATAACATGTACTACATACAATATAAATTTCAACTAGAGGGTAATAAGGGAAAAAATAATTGTTAGTGACCCTTTCTGAAAGGAATATATTTAAAATGTGCTAAATAGCCATTAAAAAGAATATTTATGAAATTCTTTTACATATTTCCTTGCAAGGAAGAACTTAGAAGAAAAAAAAATAAGAAATGCCCTTTCTGACCTTTTTCTCTTGATTTATAGTATTTTTTATTTCCTCTTTAT
>NW_028028352.1:0-599 GCF_054177405.1 Leptonychotes weddellii
TTTATTTATTTATTTATTTATTTATTTAGAGAGCACAGGCAGAGGGAGGGGAGAAACAGACTCCTTGCTGAGCAGGGAGCCCGACGCAGGACTCTATCCCAGGACCCTGGGATCATGACCTGAGCCGAAGGCAGATGCTTCACCAACTGAGCCACCCTGGCGCCCCAACTTTTATCTCTTTTGTTCTGCTTTGGATGGATTCTTTCACCGCTCATGCCGCTGGCCTGCACCTGATCAGAGCACCCCACATTTGGCGTCACTCCCATCCGATCGGGGCACCCCACACAAAGAGATGTAGGATAGGGAACCAAATAGCACTTGACAGTGTCTGGGCTGTAGTCCAGGATAAAAGAAGTGTCAGACTCATTGGGATCCTATCAGGACTGCAAATAGTAATCCTATATAGCTCACTGGCTTTTATGCTTGGATTCTTTTTGCCCAGGAGATTTTTCTGGATGCCGATCTTTAAAAAGCTAGTTTCGTTGTTGTTATTAGCATTCAACAGTCTCTTACCACATTAGTGGCACAGGTGAGAGACAAGTGGAATATATCATTATTCCACCCACTATTGCATGGCTTTGGCACCACTGTACCCACAA
>NW_028028353.1:0-599 GCF_054177405.1 Leptonychotes weddellii
AAAAAGCAGATCTTACACCATAGAGCATAGTTTTAGAGATGGAGAATACTTACAGCAAACACATAGGACCCTTTACCACCTTTGGATAGATCCATTCCATTTGATTAGCTCTACTTACAAATAAGGCGATGGAGGGCAAGGAAATTAAAGGCATTGGGAGAGAAAAGAGCAGTTATAGTAGTCTTTTTTTTTTTTTTTTGTACATAGTGCACAAGGGCTTGTCAACTTATAACACAGTTTGCAATTGAGGATGGGCACACTGAATGCCTTTCTGATGGCAGTAGGGGTATCTGGGGATGGCTCCATATGACATTCCAGGAGGATGGCTGGAGTTGTGTCATGGACAGGCTACTCCCATCCCCAAGTCATTCACTCTGTCACAGACTACATTTAGCACATTCCCCTCTAACACAGCACAACCTGGGCAGCCCTCCCCGTAACTGAACCATAGTCAGTGACTACAAATTCACAGTAGGATTCCCCAAACGTGGGTCCATGCTTAAAAAATTTTTGTAAAACGTCTTCTGACAAAATAGAAATTTGTTTGGGAATTCATTATGTATATACCCCTCCAAAGCTAGTCACATGTGTTTCGTCTT
>NW_028028354.1:0-599 GCF_054177405.1 Leptonychotes weddellii
CACTTTTCTATTCTGTGTCTATCAATTTCACTTTTTAAATGCTTTTTAAAATTAAAGATTTTATTTATTCATTTGAGGGAGAGAGGGAGAGAGAGTGCACAAGCAGGGGGAGGGGCAGAGGGAGAGAGAGAAGCACGGATACCGCTGAGCAGGGATCCCGACCTGGGGCTGGATCCCAGGACCCTGGGATCATGACCTGAGCTGAAGGTAGACGCTTAACCTACTGAGCCACCCAGGCACCCCACAATTTCACTTTAAAACAAGTTGCTGCCTAGAAGTGATACCATGCAGTATTTGTCTTTGCCTGGTGTATTTCGCTTAGCAGATTGCTCTCAAGATAGGTCTGTGTTGCTGCAAATGACAGGGTATCCTTCTTTCTCTTGGCTGAATAATATTCCAATGTGTATATATCACATCTTTATCCATTCATCCATTGATAGACAATTAGGTTGCTTCCACCTCATGACTATCTTGAATAATGCTGCAGTGAACATGGATATGCAATTATCTTGTCAATATCCTGTCTATATTTCCTTTGGATATATACCCAGAAATGGATAGCTGGATCATATGGTAATTCTATTTTTAATTTATTGAAG
>NW_028028355.1:0-599 GCF_054177405.1 Leptonychotes weddellii
GCGCCTGGGTGGCTCAGTTGGTTAAGCGACTGCCTTCGGCTCAGGTCATGATCCTGGAGTCCCAGGATCGAGTCCCGCATCGGGCTCCTTGCTCAGCAGGGAGTCTGCTTCTCCCTCTGACCCTCCCCCCTCTCATGCTCTCTCTCTCTATCTCATTCTCTCTCAAATAAATAAATAAAATCTTTAAAAAAAAAAAAAAGATTTTATTTATTTGTCAGAGAGAGAGAGCACAAGCAGGGGGAGTGGCAGGCAGAGGGAGAGGGAGACGCAGGCTCCCCCCTGAGCAGGGAGCCCAATGTGGGGCAGCGTCAGTCCTGGTGTCAGAGACACTCTGTTGTGTCCACTGGGTCTTAGGGGCCAGGGATCTTTATTTGTAACAATGGAAACAAAGCCCTAGTACCAGACCTGCGGGGGGAGGTGGAAGAAGTTTCATAACAATAACCAAGCTGATTTTTTTTCCCCCAGGAAATCATTTTAAAATTTTTACTGCAATAATAAAGGACCATACAGTTCTAAATATCATAATGAGAAATTTGAGGTTTTAAAGTCAGCATCCTTTGGAGAAGAATTTCAAAGCTTACAGTTGAATCGCTACATCA
>NW_028028356.1:0-599 GCF_054177405.1 Leptonychotes weddellii
TCCATCTTTCTTTTGCTTAGTGTTTGCATGAATTTGTTTTCTTTTGTCTTACTCTCCACTGTTCTGTATCCTTATTCTTAAGGCGTGTTTTTGTAACTAGCGTATGGTTGGGTTTTATTTATTCTTGTCCCTGGGATATTGCCTTCCTGGGGTTCTGGGGTTCTGTCAGAAAGCCAGGCAGGGGCTCTGAGGGCCTTTCTCTTTGAGATGGTTGAAATATCTGGATGGCTTCTCAGCTTTCTGATCATTAACATAAAGTGGTCAATTGCTGGAATCACCTCTCTTGGCTTGCTTTCCCTTCAGGCTTTTAGCCTCTGAAATCCTTGCTCCCTTAGTGGCCTTCCAGTATGTTCAAATAGATTTTTCAAAAAAATAATTTGTCTAGGCTTTGTAGTCATCTTGGAGGGAGGATTGTCTTGAAGAAAGTTCATCAGCCATTACTGCAGGTGGGAATCTGGATACACTCAGGCAGGAAGATAAATTGGTCTCTTTAAGAAATTGACAGACCTAAACAAGCATGCCAAACAAGATGAAGCAAGAGAGAAACATACATCACACACACACACACACACACACACACACACACACACACACACACA
>NW_028028357.1:0-599 GCF_054177405.1 Leptonychotes weddellii
AAGGTCCAGGTCACATAGATGGAGGAGAAATATTCCAGAAGGGAGGAGGGAAGAGCCGGGGTTCTAGACCCATAAGTACAGGACAAAGAAAAGAATGGGATCTGCCAGTCAGAGGAAAAGTCATCTTACCTCACATTCCTCCTCCCTGGGCTTCAGGTCCTTCATAGAATGTGAGACTCAAGTCAGAAAGGAGATGGTTTAAAAAAAAAATTCGACGAATGAAATCTTGAAAGGAGCAATAAAGATCTATATGGATGTGAATAATAATTTTGCTCTTTTAGCTTCTAATACTATCATTCTCTCATTTTCTTCCCTCTTCTTACACAGAAGAGATGATGCTGGATCTTCTGGGACCCTTTCCTCTCTTCCTGTTGCTGCTGGGATCATCGGGGCCAGGACTTGCCTCTGGTGCTTGGGCTCAACTCACTGGGTTTCAAAAGTTTATAATTAACCATATAGGAGTAGCTCCTGTACAATGCAACAATGCAATGCATGCTGTCAATAATCTTAATCGGATCTGTAAGCCTCAAAACACCTTTCTGCATGACTCCATCCAGAACGTGTCTGATACCTGTCTTTTGCCCAACATACGCTGCAAG
>NW_028028358.1:0-10522 GCF_054177405.1 Leptonychotes weddellii
TAGTTAAGAGTCTGTTTCTTGGTTATATTTAGTAAAATAAATTTTAGACAGAACTTTTTATTTTCCTGCTCCACCTATAACTGGGAAGGCACAGCGCCATGGGGATATTTTGTGTGCTGCTGTGGTCGCAAAGATACATGGTTAAAAGTATGTATCTAACCGGTGTGAACATACAAGATATATTCTAGACCTTATTATAGAGAAATGATTCTCAAGAAAGTTGAGCCTTAGTAGAAACTAATCAAAACATCCATTAAGATTTAATATGTTCTCTATAATTGAGACTGTCTCTTGGTTTGCCTCCTTTCCCCCCCTTTGCTCATTTGTTTTGTTTCTTAAATTCCACATATGCGTGAAATCATATGATACTTGTCTTTATCTGACTTATTTCACTCAGCATAATACTCTCTAGATCCACCCATGTCATTGCAAATGGCAAGACTCCATACTCTTTTATGACTAAGTTATATATATATATATATATATATATATATATATATATATATATATATATATATATATATGCCACATCTTACCCATTCATCAGTCAATGGACCTTGGGCTGCTTCCATAATTTGGCTATTGTTGATAATGCTGCTGTAAACATTGGGGTGCATGTATCCCTTTGCATTAGTATTTTTGTGTTCTTTGGGTAAATACTTAGTAGTGCAATTGCTGGACTGTAGGGTAGTTCTATTTTTAACTTTTTGAGGAACCTCCATACTATTCTCCAGAATGGCTGCACCAGTTTGCATTCCCACTAACAGTGCAAAAGGGTTCCCCTTTCTCCACATCCTCTCCAACACCTGTTGTTTCTTGTGTTGTTGATTTTAGTCATTCTGACAAGTGTGACATGTTATCTCGTTGTAGTTTTGATTTGCATTTCCCTGATGGTCAGCAGTGTTGAGCATCTTTTCATGTGTCGGTTAGCCATCTGTATGTCTTTGGAAAAATGTCTATTCATATCTTCTGCCATTTTTAAATTGAATTATTCATTTTGGGGGTGTTGGGTTTTATAAGTTCTTTATATATTATGGATAAACCTTTATCTGATATGTCATTTGCAAATATCTTCTCCCATTGCATAGGTTGCCTTTTAGTTTTATTATTTCCTTTTCTGTGCAGATGCTAACAAGAAAGTCTTTTTTTTTTTTTAAGATTTTATTTATTTGAGAGAGATAGTGAGAGAGAGCATGAGCAAGAGGAGGGACAGAGAGAGGGGCAGAGGGAGGGATAGAAGGAGTGGGAGAAGCAGACTCCCTGCTGAGCAGGGAGCCCAACGTGGGGCTCAATCCCAGGCCCCCGGGATTATGACCTGAGACAAAGGCAGATGTTTAACCGACTGAGCCACCCAGGTGCCCCAAAAAACAGACTCTGAAGTATTGGAAACAAAATGATGGTTACCAGAGGGGAGGTGTGCAGGGGGATGGGTGAAATAGGTGATGGGGATTAAGGGGGGCACTTTTTGAGATGAGCACTTGGTGTTGAATGAAAGTGTTGAATCACTATATTGTACACCTGAAACTAATATTACACTGTATGTTAACTAACTGGAATTTGAATAAAAACCTTAAAAAGAAAAAAAAATTGTATCCTTTTTCATTTTTTGAAAAAATTCTGGCTTGCCAGAGATGAACTTTGTATTTTTTCTCATTTCTCATTCACTTACCCTTATTCACCAACAATGCCTACTAAATGCCTTGGTAATTATCTTTGGAGTTTCTGCATTTAATATACAGTATAGAAAAAGTATTCTCTATTACTCAGCTTATGTTTAGTACTACTTTTAAATACTTTTTAAATATACAGTTGTGATATTTTTTAGTCTTCAATACTCACTGGTAAGATGATGTTTAAATGTCATATCAATTAACCCCCACTTAGTTTTTTCGTTTACTAACACTTAGGAAAATAATAAATTAATATCTCACAGAAAAAGATTTAATATGTATCACACAAAAGAAAAAATATCAGATGCGTATCCCGAGAGAGTAAAATATTCTTTGAAGAATCACAATTCACATATTTTCACAGAGGATAGTAGTACTCTTTAATTTAATGCCATATTCAAAGGTCAAATTTTACTCAAACCGCCCTACCTTCACCGCTCCTTCCCACATCTTTCTTTTACTATTCTGGGAGAGGAATATAGCTTAAAGGTCTAAGACTCTAGAATCATGTTGCCTACTTTGCCACTTAATGAACTGCGTATCCTTGCGCAAGTCAGTTAAATTCTTTGTACTTCCATTTCCTCCTGAGAACAATTATAGTACCAACCATTCCACTGAGGACAAAATGAGTTAATACATGTAAAGTGCTCAGATCACTGCTTAGCGCACAATTAGTATTCAGTAAGTGTTAGCTATCATCATGATCTCTAGAAACTTTTTCTTCTGAGGACCTTCAAATACAGCAAGAGCTTCTAAAGAGTGAAATATTTGCATTCTTTATC
This sequence comes from Leptonychotes weddellii, assembly GCF_054177405.1. Lineage (NCBI taxonomy): Eukaryota > Metazoa > Chordata > Mammalia > Carnivora > Phocidae > Leptonychotes > Leptonychotes weddellii. The sequence continues at coordinate 2,453 of NW_028028358.1, forward strand.
GTTATCTTTGATCTTCAGTAACACACAGATATGGTCAATGTCAACAAGAAGTCAAATGATTAGAAAAATGTTTATTAGCAAAGTCAAACACTAACAACTCTTGGGAGAAAAATATAGGGATCAGGGAGGAGAAAAAAGAATCATCTGATTTTCATAAATCTCTCACTTGGGCAAATAGTCTTGGGTAAATAGGTATAACATGTTGGAAGAGCTCACGAGTGGGTATCAAGATTTGAACATAGGAATCAAAAATGTGCTCGTGGGACATGATTACAGCTTTGCTGGTGCTTCACAGAAATGTTTAGTTCCCTAAAAATACTGCAGAAATCACAAACTGAATCAAGTGACTCAGCAAATCCTGTTAGAAGGTAATGAATTTACCGAATGCTCTTCAAACAAAGTGTAATGTTTCTATAATTACAGAAACTCAAAGTTTATAACTAGCTAGCTGTTGTATGTTTATTGAGATCTTTAATATCCTAGGTATACAAAAAAAATGGGCAAGTCAGACTATGGTGAAGGAGGTAAGCTTATTACGGATTAAGGATTTAGCTCAGCTTCTGGCCTCGCCTTCATAATTATAAAAAGGTCTCATTTGATATATTGCCTAAATCTTTCTTTCCAAGCCAAATTTGACATAGCTTTATCATGATGCTCCTCCTCTGTGGTATCCAAGCAGAGGTTGTATAGTATGCTGAGGACTTACTATCATGGACCTGAGTTAATCATTGTTTTGGGGTATTGAGCTGAAGTCAGACTCATTTCTCCTAATCCACGTAAATAAAACCTACTTCACCCAATAACCTCTCTGAGCTTGTTTGGAGGCGTTTGAGACTCAGGGTGCCCCGGTTCTAGTTCCGTGCTCTTTCCCCTCTGTCACACTGCTTGTGACTCAGCATGTGCTTGGGAACAGCTTCCTTCTGAATTTTTTTTTTTTTTTGAAAGATTTTATTTATTTCAGAGACAGAGATAGCGAGAGAGGGAACACAAGCAGGGGGAGTGGGAGAAGGAGAAGCAGGCTTCCCGCTGAGCTGGGAGCCCGATGTGGGGTTCGATCCCAGGACCCTGGGATCATGACCCGAGCCGAAGGCAGCCGCTTAACGACTGAGCCACCCAGGCGCCCTCCTTCTGAATTTTTTTTTTAAAGATTTTATTTATTTATTTGAGAGAGAGAGAATGAGAGACAGAGAACATGAGAGGGAGGAGGGTCAGAGGGAGAAGCAGACTCCCTGCCGAGCTGGGAGCCGGATGCGGGACTCGATCCCGGAACTCCAGGATCATGACCTGAGCCGAAGGCAGTCGCTTAACCGACTGAGCCACCCAGGCGCCCCCTCCTTCTGAATTCTTAAAAGGAAAAACTCAGATGACCAGAACATAAGCAACTTTGGAATTAGTAGTTCAGCAATTTCATTTGAGAAAAGTTTAGGAACTGTATTTATTTTAGGCTAACCACACCCCTACAGAGGGCATGCTTTCGACGTGGGGTTTTCTGTCTGCGTTAGGAATGTAATGTGCACTCGTTGCATAACCGCTGTACAATGACAGTTCCACCAGGCCGTGGTATTTTAGCTAAACTGGTATCTCAGGGAGTAGGGATATTTATTTTTTTTATTTTTATTTTTTTTAAGATTTATTTATTTATTTGAGAGAGCGAGAATGAGAGAGAGAGAGAGTAGATGAGAGGGGGGAGGGTTAGAGGGAGAAGCAGGCTCCTTGCCGAGCAGGGAGCCCGATGCGGAACTCGATCCAGGGACTCCAGGATCGTGACCTGAGCCGAAGGCAGTCGCTCAACCACCTGAGCCACCCAGGCGCCCCAGGGAGTAGGGATATTTAAAGGCTATGATTTCACATAATTTATAACTTTTTTTCTATAAAAGATAATGGCATCACAAACCCAAAGGAGATCTACCATTTTGCTTTTGCATAGAATTTATAATTAAACTGAGACTTTTCCCAGAAAAGCCAAAATAGCAACTTAGAATGTTGCTGTAACAATTCAGGAAAGAAAAAGTGAAAAATGGATACTTAGAATTTACCAACATTTACTAAACAGCCATTTACTCAGTATGGTGCAGGACACAAGCACCGAGGGCACGTGCGCTCTAGCAGGCTTACAATCTAAATTCAATACAAACAAGGGTATACCTGGCATGTAGAAGAAAATAAAGAGGCATCAAAAAGGAAGGTGAGGATCGAGCCCCGCATCGGGCTCCCTGCTCCGCGGGGAGCCTGCTTCTCCCTCTCCCACTCCCCCTGCTTGTGTTCCCTCTCTCGCTGTGTCTCTCTCTGTCAAATAAATAAAATCTTAAAAAAAAAAAAAATCAGTCTTTATTAAAAAAAAGACAAAGGAAGGTGAAAAACAATTTCACTATTAGTAAAAATTTAAACTGGTTTCTTTAATGGAGCATTCACCTCCACTTCCAAAGGGATTAATGGCTAAACAAGATTGTCATTAATGATAAGCACTATGTCGTACAGCAGGTCTCTAGAACTCACTCCTCTTGCACAAATGTAACTTGATATCCATTGAACAACCCCCGTTTCCCCCTCCTCAAATCCCCTGGCAACCACCGTTCTATTATCTGCTTCTATAAATTTGAGATACCTCATGTAAGTGGAATCATGTCGTATCTGTCCCTCTGTGATTTATTTCACTTAGCATGTCTCCCAAGTCCATCCATGTTGGTACAAATGGTAAGATTCCCACCCCCCACCCCAGACTAATAATATTCTATTGTATGTATACAACACATTTTTAAAAAAATCCACAGTGGACATCTGTGTTGCTTTCTTGTCTTGGTTATTGTGAATAATGCTGTATTAAACTACAGTTTTGATGAGTGTAGATCTCATGGTAAGTATTCTTATCACACATACACAAAAAAGGACACAAGGAAACTTTGGAGATGATGGATCTGTTTATTGCTTTGATTGTGGTCATGGTATCACAGGTAAACATCTGTGTATATGTCCAAACCCATCAAATTGTATGCATTAAAGATGTGCAGGTTTTGTATATCATTTATACCTCAGCTGTAAAAAAAAGCTGTAAAAAAAAAAACAAAAAAAAACCAACCCAAAACATTAAAGCAAGCTGAAGATGATCTAGAAATGGTGTAATCAGAATTCTTCTGGGTCAAGTTCTTGTAAGGAAAACTTCCCAGCAGCTACCCATTATATAAGTAGTAATATGCAGGGAAAGGGTGGAAAGACAAAATGTCCCTGAAAGTTGTACCTTAACCCACTGATGCCACTATTCTCAAAAGACATCGGTGTGGATAATAAGCTAAAATGTAAGTGTGAATCTCATGTATCTAATTTAAAAATAAACAGGGTACACAAAACTCCCTATTAAACTTATTGAGTTTTGATTATAAAGGTTGGAGGGACTTATCAACACCAGGGGAAATAGCTTCCCTCTTCTGCAGTCAGGCATCTAGTAAATAGTAACATGCACTACATAACGAAAAAACTTTACAATGTTTAGTATAGTACCTTATGCATTTGAGTGTGAAATTGCTTAAATCTCAATCTTCCTAAAAGTATAAATTAAGAACTAAAGCTTTCAAAGTCTTTCCCAATAGTATGGTTTTAGAATTAGAAATAAAATACATTTAGTATTTTACAACAATTCTCTGAGGACAGCGATTGTACCTGTGCTTAAGATCAATAAGGATATAGCAAGTAATCTATTGATTATGGACAGCTTCGCTACCTCAACCAATTGACATCTTATTACCCATTGGGTATCTCATAGCTCAATGCCTCTGTTTTGCAGGAAATAATCACCTGCGGTAAATAGAGAACTTTAGACATAGCCTCAATCATACTTGTTAGCATTCACTGGGACTTAAACCACCTCCTTACTTTTCCAATAAAAGTTTTGGGACACTTGAAATACGACTCTTAGAGAGCTGCATAATCAGACTAACAGGAGAAATTTCTATTAGTCTAACTTGAAAAAGGAAAAAAAAATCCATAGATTCAACTTTAATTTTGAGGCTCTGTTTTTTAAATAAAAAATTTGTTAGTGACTTGTTAATTATTGAACCTTTGGTATCTGTACGCATTTGGCTGTACATACATATTTCTAAACTATCAGTGTTAGAATTTACTCAGATCACTGCTAATAAATTCTACTAGGATGTTCTTGAGGAAGTTTTTCCTTATATATAGTCAGCTGTCACTTTTTTTCTGAAAAGACTGATCAAGAGATAAAAGTAGCAGACATGAAACTCACACACATGTGATATGACAAATGGGAGTGTACCAGCTGCTACAAGCAGCTCATGGAGGCAGTATTTTATAAATATCTTTTAATTGAAGTATTTGATTTCAAGGATATAATGCAGTTCCTCAAATATCACACTAGTCAACAGCTGAATTAACATTTAAAAGCACTAAGTTTCATGTCGTTTAAACACAAAACTTGTAACTGAGTCCTCCCATATCAACTTATATTTTTCAAAGAATTATTCAGTCCCACTACCTAATAAAGATAACAGAAAAAGAAAGTCATGATATTTTCATTTAGTTCAAATTACAAAAGTGTATCAAGAAAACTTTGTCCAAGAAAACTTTAAGAGGATAAACAGTGTAATATGATTCTAAAACATCGGCTACTCTTTTGAAGACTACATCAAACATACATCAATTATCATAACCACTATAGCTTTCATTATTTAATTATAAACTTATGTCAATATTTAAATAATTATAGAAAATTACTTTAGATGAATAATTTTACCAAAGTACAGTTTCTAATTATCATCAAAAACTTTTAAAACAAACTTTTGCTATTTCATATTTTGAAGATTTGTAGAATGAAGTCATTACATACATTAGCTACATAAGTTCTGACAAAGCAGAAATGACTATTAGACTAAGGTAACAATAACATGGCCCTGGATCAATACTATCAGACATTCTTTTTTTTTTTAATATATTTTTTTTAAATTTTATTTATTTATTTGAGACAGAGAGAATGAGAGAGAGAGAGCACATGAGAGGGGGGAGGGTCAGAGAGAGAAGCAAGCTCCTTGCTGAGCAGGGAGCCCGATGCAGGACTCGATCCAGGGACTCCAGGATCATGACCTGAGCCGAAGGCAGTCGCTTAACCAACTGAGCCACCCAAGCGCCCAATACTATCAGACATTCTTAAAAGCCTAAAACGTTAGGTTTATTTTGTTTCAATTGCTATATAGTTATCTTTAATTAATTTATCTTTAAAGTTTATGAATAACAAAACAAAAAATCACAAAATGATTGAAAATTTTAAAATTATTAATTAGAAGGGTACTAACAATTTTCTGTTGATCTGTTTTGCTGTTAATTGTCTTAATGAGTTCAAACAAAACAAAACTATACTTGGCTAAATCACCAATAACTTTACAAATAATGTGAAGAATAAAGTTTTATTGCTCTTCTTTAAAACAAACATTTAGGGCACCTGGGTGGCTCAGTTGGTTAAGCGAATGCCTTCGGCTCAGGTCATGATCCTGGAGTCCCGGGATTGAGTCCCGCATCGGGCTCCCTGCTCAGCAGGGAGTCTGCTTCTCCCTCTGACCCTCCCCACTCTCGTGGGCTCTCTCTCATTCTCTCTCTCTCAAATAAATAAATAAAATCTTAAAAAAATAAATAAATAAATAAAATAAAACAAACATTTAAATGGATGTGAAAGCAAGTCAATGTAAAGTGTGATCTTAGAGTTGACAAAGACTAAGGAATTTTACTTAGTAGTATAAAAACACTAATATGGTATAGGAGAATTCAGTAAAAGTCATTACTGCATCCATTTTAAGAAAATCCTCCTCCCTGGGGCGCCTGGGTGGTTCAGTCAGTTGAGCTGTTGGACTCTTGGTTTCAGTTCAGGTCATGATCTCATGGAGGTTGAGCCCTGGTGTTGGGTTCTGCATTCAGCCGGGAGTTGGCTTGAGATTCTCTCTCCCTCTCTCTCTCTGTCCACCGCCCCACTCCGCTCCCGTGCTGGCATGCTTGCTCGCTCTCAAATAAATTAAATCTTTGTTTAAAAGATTTAATTTATTTGAGAGAGAGCACTAGAGAGAGAGAGCAAGCACGAGTGGGGGTCAGAGGGAGAAAGAGAAGCAAACTCCCCACTGAGCAGGGAGCCTGATGCGGGGCTCAATCCCAGGACCCGGGATCATGACCTGAGCTGAAGGCAGGCGCTTAACGGACTGAGCAGTCGCCCCGTCAAATAAATAAATCTTAAAAAAAAAAAAAAAATTCTCCTCCCTTTATTCTGTATGAAGATATAACAATCTTTATGGTTGATTACAGCATAGGATAATAGGTTGAGTCTAGGAATAGGAGAATATTCACATTTTTAATATATACACATGAATTTGTGTGTGTATAATTATTTGCTTTACCTATCTCTGTTCCTATTACTCACCATTAATTAATTTTTCTCCATTTCTAGCATTACATGACTTTCCTCCAGGACACAATGCAATGATTACTTTTTAATTAAGAATACAGTATCTGGGTTGCCTGGGTGGCTCAGTTGGTTAAGCATTTGCCTTTGGCTCAGATCATGATCCTGGGGTCTTGGGATGGAGCTGAATCAAGCTCTCTGCTCAGCAGGATGTCTGCTTGTCCCTCTCCCTCTGCCTCCATACTTCTCCACCACTTGTGTTCTATCTCTCCCTCAAATAAATAAATAAAACCTTAAAAAAAAAAAGAATCTAAGGAAAATTATTTAGGCAGAAAATTATTCAGTTAGAAGCACTTCATTAGATAGACTTTCTGTAGAAAATATATTGAGAGTCAGGTTATTAGGAATTGATTTACTCAGATAGTTACGAATCTTAAAAATCAAATCTTAGTTTTATACTGACTTGATAGTCATAGTATTGCTTAACATTATCAGTTTCAGAAAGAAAGGGTGGCCTAATTAGAAAATTATGTTTGATGGCTAGAATACACCAGAATATAAGTTGAAATTTTGTTCCTAATTACTTAAGATCATTTAAACATACCTACATGTTTCTTTTTCAAAATAGAGAAATTGCTTTTACTTATAAGCCCTCTTGCTAGCATTTTTTAAAAGTTAAGTAATAATTAGCAGTGGTCAAAGAAAACAGACTCCTCTACTAAGAATGCTTCAAAAGTAATTCTCAAATATTTTTTTGGCTACTTCCAATTTCCCCACAGAAATTAATAACTGCTCAGAACATATAGCTTTAATAGGCAAAAATGTTTTTCAGTTACCTTCAAGCTTTTCCAGTGTATGGAGAGTAGGAAACAATATACCCAATATCAGTATGTAGAGTTTGAATCCATTTACATTAAAAATATACATACACCCAGAAGAAAATCTGGAAGGAGAGACACATTGGCTCCTCCAGGTGGATAAGATTATGGATAATTTTCTTTATTATTCTATTTTCAAAAATAAGTATGAACTACTTTTGTAATTTAAAAAAGAAACTCACAGGGAAAAAAAACCCATTGTACCTCACATGATTCTCAATTATTTTAAGACAAAATAAGAGAAACACAAAACACCAAAGAGATGTCCTAAATTTCGAGCAAATGTATGTGTTTTACACATTACATGAAAATACCTTCACTTTGCACTTTATAGGTGGTCCTCTCTTACATGGATCTTGTGTGAAATGTAGAAACTATACAATAGAAAAACAATTGTAACAATCTTTAAGAATCAAACACATTTTAGCTAAGGTTTTATCCTGTTGTATGTAGCATGAACATTTACGAACCAATATTCTAAAACAAAAAAGTGAAGAGAAGAAAACTGGGTATTTTTCTTCTAAAATTACACATTTTTAAAAAGAAGAAGAAGGTAGCAGGAGGGGAAGAATGAAGCGGGGGAAATCGGAGGGGTGGACGAACCATGAGAGACGATGGACTCTGAAAAACAAACTGAGGGTTCTAGAGGGGAGGGGGGTGGGAGGATGGGTTAGCCTGGTGGTGGGTATTGAGGAGGGCACGTTCTGCATGGAGCACTGGGTGTTATGCACAAACAATGAATCATGGAACACTTCATCTAGAACTAATGATGTAATGTATGGGGATTAACATAAGAAT
>NW_028028359.1:0-599 GCF_054177405.1 Leptonychotes weddellii
TTTTTTTTTTTTTCATAAGTGATAAACTGTGTCTAAAAATGTATTCTAGCATTAATCTGCTGCTAAACTCTAATAAATATGTGCATTTGGGTCATACCGTCAAAGACATTCTGATTTCCGGACGCTCAGAGGGAGGCGCTTAGGATCCCCTTAAACAATAAAGGTTCATAAAACAGTGCCTGAGATCTCCATAATGAATGCGACAATGGTTATTGATTCACGTTAGGCCTGATTTGCTTAAATTGAACTCGGGATCTTGCACGCAGTATCAGAAAGCAGTGCCCAGGCCCCGGAGAGGCAAGCTGGAGGCTTGGGGCAAGTCAGAGCCCTTCTCTGGGGTAGAAGGCACTGCCCCAGGCTTGCTTCCCGCAAGTGCTCACTTTCCTCCCCACCTCTGTAGGGTCTCCCCAACCTGGGCTCCTCTCAGTGCCCAGTGCTCTGCAGGAAATGCAGGGGACACGCCTTGGGATTCTGTGTAGGACAGAACACACACCTGCAGAAAGGGAGACAGAAGGAACAGAAACACATTCCCAGCCAGAAGGTTCACCTGGAGTGTGAGCACAGCTCGGAATCGTCCCTGCCAGCACAGGGAATGGAAA
>NW_028028360.1:0-599 GCF_054177405.1 Leptonychotes weddellii
CTCTAACTTATAAAAATTCCTTTGGAAACTTCCTTTATCTCTACCCCTCAAGATACATGTTGGCAGTCATCCCTCAAGCATAGGACCCACCAACATACATCTGAAGGATCTCATGACTGAGTTTTTTACTAAACAGTAATAAATAACCTTTCCTAAAAATAGCTAGCCCCCTCAGGATCCTGGAAACCCTGTTTCCAAACTACCTGGGAGGTTTACACTATCCCTAACCCCCTCCCAACCTGAAAGTATATAATGGGCCACTCCTCAGGACCCCATTGCAGCTCTTTCTGCCCCTGGGTCCTGTCCCCTTGCTTTAATTAAACCACCATTTTGCACCAAAGACGTCTCAAGAATTCTTTCTTGGCCATTGGCTTTGAACCCTAACGTCTTTCCTACATCAAGAAGACAATTTTACTACTTTCTGGATTTAATTTATATTTAAGAAGACAGATGTAGTTGGGAAACTGATTTTTTTCTACATACATGAGTAATTGTATATGTAATTGAAGGGGTGCAGGATGAGACACCCCAAATTGTGCCACTTTGACAGAAAGATTATTTTAAGTTAAAAGTAATAAAAACCCAGCAGATGAAGGAAA
>NW_028028361.1:0-599 GCF_054177405.1 Leptonychotes weddellii
ATAAACTGGGTCTGATCTAGTTTTGAAAAAATTTATAAATGAAGAGTCTATAAGCTCTGTTTGTAACACAGGCCAGTGGCTTTTAACCTTTAGAGTCTGAATAGTCCTTTGTAAAGCTAAGGAGAAATGCCATTGGTCATGGTCTCTGTGAAAGAAGAGCTACCCTCTTTATCAGGAAGTGCCCTCTTGGAGTGGAGGTTTTCTTACTGTTCTTCAGCTTCCTCTTTCTCAGAATACATTAAACTGGTTCCTTATAACTTCCATCGAATTAGAAGAAAGAGAATACATGAACCACCCACAACCCTTATTATCGTTATTTGTCCCTCGGAAGGCCCTGTGTCCTCTGATGCTTGGGATATCCTACTGTTCTCTTCACTTTTCTCACATCTATCCTCCCTCACAGCCCCACCCCGGGCCATGAGGACAGGACACCACTCCTCCCTGGTTCCAATGAATCTGCCTCTTTCAACCTTCTTTGGGATACGAATGTAAGACTTTCATTCGGTTTGGTATGTTGAGTTTTTTGAGACCTAAACACTAGGAATGGGGAGGACAACAAAGCCAGGGCAGTTCCATCTGATGGAACTTTCTGGGATGAT
>NW_028028362.1:0-599 GCF_054177405.1 Leptonychotes weddellii
AAAAAAAAAAAATCCAGCTTGATGAAAGAAGCATCAATGTGCATCTTTGGCCCATCAGTAGAACACAGATCCCCTCAGCGGTATCAATACCACTAGGCCATCCTCATACTTCAGAGAATCCACATAATGCAGGGAGCACCCAGTCCTTAATAAGCCCCTTAATTAACACCAGTCAGATAAAAAGGGCTCTCAAATGTCCACTCACGCTCAGGGAAGAAATGCAGGATACTGGCCACTATCAGACATTGTTCCTTGTATCTCGCAATAATACTGCACAGTAATCCAGCTGAGGGTGAACATTAATGGCAGGCACTTAAGCAACGTGATAGTCCCTAACACAGGCACAGCCTCTAACTCGGCCACCCCACACACAACAATTAGCCTGCCAAAATGCAAAGAGTAGATGGAGAGACCCACAAGGGTATTCGTCACAACATCGCTTTATCATAGCAAAGAGTTTTTTAATTCACTGGGGGAATGATTATATAATCATTATAATTTATCATTATAATTTAATACAAGAGAGCACTGTGAGGCTATTACACAGGAATGCGGACTATCTACATACACGGATGCGCAAGGATTCTGTAATTTGCTAC
>NW_028028363.1:0-599 GCF_054177405.1 Leptonychotes weddellii
GCACTCAGCATGGAGCCTGACTTGGGACTCAATCCCACAACCTTGAGATCATGACCTGAGCCAAAATCAAGAGTCAGACACTTAACCAAATGAGCCACCCAGGTGCCCCTACCCCTTGCATTCTGATTGGGATCAGATGACTAGTTTCAAACAAAGAACTGAGCAGAAATGATGCATGTCATTTCCAGACTGAGGCAGTTAAGAACTGGTATTTCTCCTCTGCCCAGTAACTTCAGAAACCATGTGTTCCATTTGGTGCAGCTACAAGATGGAAGATGGGGCTGCCCAACCTACCTCAAACTGCAGGTGAATGAGAAATAAACCTTTGTTGTGTAAAGCCCCTGAGATTTCAGGAATTGCCTACTATAGCAGCTGACATTGCTTAATCTGACCCAAGGAACTCCCACTAATAGAAACTACCAAATCTCTGCAAGTGGAATTCATTTCCCAGCAGTTTCTGTGTCCTCAACTCAGTACTCAGGTTACCTTTGGCGAAGTTCCGCATCACTAATTTCTTAGGTCAGATATTCCCAGAAGCAGAACTGGAGACAAGAATTCAGATGCAAGTGATTTATTAAGAAGTGCTCAGGGCACCTGGG
>NW_028028364.1:0-599 GCF_054177405.1 Leptonychotes weddellii
GGCACATTTTTTTTCACCAAGGATGAACCTATATTGACACATCATCATTATCCAAAGTCCATAGTGTACTTTAAGGTTCACTCTTGGAGGTATACATTCTGTGGGTTTGGACAAATGTGGAATGACACGTATCCATCATTATAATACACAGAATATTATTTCAGTGCCCTAAAAATCCTCTGTGCTTCACTTACTTGTCTCTCCCCTGGCAACCACTCATCTTTTTACTGTCTCCATAGTTTTGTCTTTTCCAGGATCTCATATAGTTGGGATCAAAAAGTACGTTGCCTTTTCAGATTGACTTCTTTCACTTACTAATATGTATTTACATTTCTTCCATGTCTTTTTATAGCTTGATAGCTCATTTCTTTTGAGTGCTGAATAATATTCTATTGTCTAGAGGCACCAGAGTTCATTTATCCATCCACCTGCTGAAGGACATCATGACGACTTCCAAGTTTTGGCAATTATGAATAGAGTCCCCGTAAACATCCATGTGCAGGTTTTTGTGTGGACGTAAGTTTTCAACTCTTTTAGGTCAATACCCAACAGTGTAATTGATGGATCATATGATAAGAATATGTTTAGTTTGTAAGAAA
>NW_028028365.1:0-599 GCF_054177405.1 Leptonychotes weddellii
CTTTGTGCTAAACAAGAATCAGTGGTCTCCTTATATAGCATCTTAGTAACATTTAGCGAAACAAAAGGTACAAATTTTAATTCACCTTTTCATTATTTCAGGAGCCTTGAGAAAAAGACTTCTCAACTCATTTAGGCAAAGTATAGTTTATTTTTATATCTCCAAAAGGAATTTATTCCGCTTTTTAATTATTTGGTCATCTGTTTCTTTGTTTTCTTAGGCTTTTAGCTTCTCATTAGTACCACTTCCCAAGAGGTGGGCATGTAGAACAAAAGTACATGAAATAAAAAGCAATCACAGCTCATGTTCTATGTCCTTGATAGAGCCAAATATCATCTGTAACCTAAGCAGTTAAAATAGAAAATACATGTAAATCGCTTAGCACATTGCCCAGCACTTAGTAGATGGTTGGAATGTATGCTGCACCACAGTAAGAAAGTAAACTTAGAATTCCCATCGAAGAGAGAATCGAATGCAAGACAGGAATGAAAAGAAAATCCCTTCATTTTGCTTATGGGGAAGCAGTTCTAAAAGATTTAAGTAACACCTCAAGTAAAGTAAAAGTCAGAATTAAAACTTAACTTCAAATCCTAAACCCT
>NW_028028366.1:0-599 GCF_054177405.1 Leptonychotes weddellii
GATCTCCTGTTGAGTTTGTAGGTGTTCAGAATGGTTTGATCCCTATCCAGCTGAATTCCTGAGAGGAGACGAAATCCAGGTCTCCTACTCCTCTGCCATCTTGCTCCTCCCCCTCTCCATGATAATTTTATGGAAATGAAAAGCAGTTAGTGGTTGCCAGGTGTCAGGGGGGAGGGAGGGAGGACTGTGCTATAGAAGGTAGCATGAGGACCCTGGGTTGGAGCCGTTCTGAATCTTGTGTTGGTGATAGTCACACGAAACTGTACAGGGGAAACACTTGCAAAGAGCTACACACACACACACATACACACACACACACCTTTCAGTCTTACAAAAAATGTTGCAAAAAAGAATTCCCACATGTTAGCATGTTCCTACACTCACTCTAGAACTGTGTATGTGTGTGTTCATAAGTATTTGGGGGAAGGGATGAGCCTAGGTTGCAGGCATGACAACTCTTTACTTGTTCAAATGTCAGTGATTAATTTCTAAAAAACTAAAGACTTTCTATTTCATAACCACAGTATGACTATCACAATCAGGAAGTTAATATTGATATAACCCTGTTGTCTAATCCACAGACTTTATTCATTGCGGCA
>NW_028028367.1:0-599 GCF_054177405.1 Leptonychotes weddellii
GTCACTTATGGATGTTGAATTAAAAAGAAAAGAAATAAAGCCTATTTCTGTCAATGCTTACATATGTGAAACATCCAGAAAACAACATTAATGCTTTGGGGAAGATGTCAGTGTGTTCCCATTTTAAAAGTCCCATTTATTTGAACAACAGCAACATTTTATTTTTTTTTAATTTTTTAAAAATATTTTATTTATTTGACAGAGATGGACACAGTGAGAGAGGGAACAGAAGCAGGGGGAGTGGGAGAGGGAGAAGCAGGCTCCCCACTGAGCAAGGAGCTCGATGTGGAGCTCTATCCCAGGACCCTGGGATCATGACCTGAGCCAAAGAAGGGGCTTAACGACTGAGCCACCCAGGCGCCCCCAACAGCAACATTTTAGAGGGAAACTGTAAGATGTGAATGTACTTTCCTAGTTTGCAGCTCATTTGCTGATGCTTTCATCTAAATATACGATTGATTTCATGAACAATAGAAGTTATTAGAAAAAAGAGAGGGATGAGAATAAGAAGCACTTACATGTCTTTATTATTTCACACTATTTTAAGATCTTTATTATATGTTCCCTCATTACTCCTTATGGTAACTGTAGAGATGGGT
>NW_028028368.1:0-599 GCF_054177405.1 Leptonychotes weddellii
CTCTCTGTCTCAAATAAATAAATAAAATCTTTAAAAAAAAAAAAAAAAAGAACCCAGTTTCTTTTCAGCATTCCACATGGCCATTGCAATCGCAGGCCACATCTGGGGCCAGCCTTCCTCAGAGTCATAACACGTTGGTGGCCAGGGACACTGAGAGCCACCTACTTCCTCATTTGTACTTGAAAAGGGGGCATCTCTTTCCCAAACTATCAAACAAAAGTTCTGAGCTTCACTCTGAACCAACTCACCATATTCCACCCATTCTGAGATAAATATTTTTCATATTGTAAGAGCTCTGATGTAAAATATATCTTGATGTATTTTGTTACACATACACATTACATGTTCTGTTACATGTCGATGTTTAGTTATGCCAGAGTTTTTCCTCATTTTGTTTTCAGTGGTACCTCAAAGAGTGTGCCCTTTCTGGTATCTAACACTGGGACAACAGGCCTAGAGCAGTCAAGAATGATCCCTAAAGCTGGAATGGCCCCAATCTGCACCAAATGCATTACTGATGTTTCCGATCAGGGAGGGTGGAACGAATGTTGGGAAGACAATCGAAATGTTAAGTTACTAGCCACAAACCAAGGGGAAAA
>NW_028028369.1:0-10522 GCF_054177405.1 Leptonychotes weddellii
AAGGTCTATCACCCAGCCACCCCATCCCTCCCACCCCCCACCACTCCAGCAACCCTCAGACTGTTTCCTGAGATTTAGAGTGTCTTATGGTTTGTCTCCCTCTCTGGTTTCATCTTGTTTCATTTTTTCCTCCCTTCCCCCATGCTCCTCTGTCTTGTTCCTCAAATTCCTCGTATCAGTGAGATCATATGATACTTGTTAAAAGGTGATTTCTTTAAGGGCAGAGGTCTGTATTTGTTTCGTTTGCTGGTGTGATCTAAGCACCTAAAACAGTGCCTGGCACAGAGTAGGGCCAAATAAATCTTTGCTGAGTGAAGTGGGGTGGGGGAGGGCAGCCATAGGGAGGCAGTATGGGTTGGGAGGTCAGTCAAGGCCATGCCTAGCAAGACACAGCCTTGAACCAGCCTGCATGAGGTGGGTGTGGGGGCAGGTGGTGAGGTAGGTGAGGGTGTGGGGGCAGGAGGGCCCTGGGTTTATTTTCACCTGTCAGAAACAAAGCGAAAGTTGTACAACAGGGAGGGGCCCAGGAAGTTCCTCTTTCTTGTTGGGGTAAGAAAACAGAGAACCTGTCCTGGGGAGGGTGAAGAGGGGATTTTGGGAGAGAAAACCCTGCTCTTATGTGAAGGGGCAGATTTGAGAAGTCCACTCCAGTGGCGGCTTTGTCCTCTTGGGTGGGGTGGAGGGGAGGGAGAGGAGAGGGCCTCGGGATGGGAGCAGGACTGAGCAGAGGAATCAGGAGGGAAGCCCAGATGAGGAGTGGGTGGATCGTCAGAAGACCCAGAAACCCTGGGAAGAACAAGATGGAAAATGGAGGCCTTGAGTGCCAGGTGCGCCCGGCACAGGGAGCTGCAGACAGTGGGAGCGTGGTGGGCTGATGTGGCCACAGGTGTTAATTGATCTGGGTGTACAGAGGAGATGAGGCTGGGTGTAGCCAGAAGCCACATTAGGACCTTGGAAGGCAGGACAGATGGAGGTTAAGAGCCAGGTAGACCAGAACCTGTGGCCTAACCTTAGGCAAGTCATCTCCCCTCCATGAGCTTTGGTGTTCTTAACTACGAGATGGAATAAAACTATCCCCTAACCTACTTGACTTTTCATTTTTCTTTAAAGATTTTGTTAATTTATTTGACAGAGAGAGAGCAGGAGCAGAGGGAGAGGGAGAAGCAGACTCCCCACTGAGCAGGGAGCCCAACATGGGGCTCGATCCCAGGACCCTGAGATCATGACCTGAGCCGAAGGCAGATGCTCAACCAACTGAGCCACCCAGGCGCCTGACTTGTCATTTTTCCTTAGCCTGTATCACTTGATATTTCACATAGCTGACCTATTTATTATGCTCATTGTTTATCATCTCTCTCAGCCCTGGAACCGGGTTTTCTGTCCATTTCGTCCCGAGCACCTGGAGCAGGCACAGGAGGTGCTCAGGACGTGTGTGTTGAATGACTGAGTGAGGGCGCACTTCCTCCCAGGGGCTGCTGTCATCACAGTCCCAACATGTAGAGGAGATTCATACGTACTGAACGCTTATTCCGTGCCAGGCACTTTCCCAGCATTAAATCATTTCATCCTCACAGACATCTTGTTTGTCCCGGTCTGCAGATGGGACAAGGAAGCTCACAGGTGACGTAACTTTCCCAACAAACCACAGCAGGGGTGTGGAGAACTCAGACACATCCTGGCTCTCATAGCTGCAGAGCCTCTGAAGAGCCAAAAACATCCCCACCCCATCTTAGAGCCAAGGAAAGTGGTCACGAGGGAGGCAGATTGACATGCCCAGGGCTACACGGCTGGCAAGTGGAGGGGCCAGGATTTGCATCCCCTCAGTTTGTCTCCAGAGCCAGTTTGCTCAGCCTCACGTGTCCCTGAAGCAGATACTTGGTGACTGCCTGTGGTATGACGGAGACCCAGACAAGCAGCAAGCTGAGGCAGCTGGGTGACCGAGTTCTCCTCGTGATGCCAAGGTGCCTCTCTTGCCCTAGGTAATCATTTTAGAGTTTTCTCAGCCTTACCTTGAACCACCCACCCTCTCACTTCCTCTGTTCTGGGGCCTGAACTTCCTTCTGTGCCTCAAACTCAGCAATCTCCCGCATGCTGCCCCCTCTGCCCACCAGACTCTCACCTGACCCACTCCTGCATCTTCCAGGCCTCCAGCTTGATGTCCTCTCCTCCAGGAAGTCCTCCCTGGCCTGCAGTCTGGGTCAGGCGCCTCCTCTGGGCTCCCCCAGCTCAGCCCTGTGCATGCTGGGTTGGCACTGACTGAGGACAGGCGTGTGAGCTCATACTGGCAGGGCTGGGGATGTCTTGGTCTCTACTGTGCCCCCAACGCTACTAAGCCACAGGGATCAGCACAAAAGAGGAGTTCAGGGAATATTTGTTAGTGAATGAATGAATACATGGATTAATGGTTGTTAATGGTTGTTCCCTAACCCAGTTGATTACATTAAATCTTCCTGGTCTGGGTGCTCCCAAAGACCAATAGCTTGTCTTGCCCATAGGGAATTTAAAAAAAAACACCTCTCCTGTATTGAACCTTTACTGTGTCCTCCGGTCTCAGCTCAGATGTCTGCTCTTTCAGGAAACCCTCCTTGCCCCTACTCCCCAGGCGGGGTCAGGCACCCCCTGGGGTTCTCCCAGCCCAGCTCACTCTGAGCTTCCTGCTGTTTGTTTATGACCAGTATCATTTCAGCTCACTTAATATTTCCAGGCTGCTCATGGCGAGCTTGGCACCGAGCCTGATTTTATTAAGCTCTCAACAACCGGGAGCCACCATTATTGTTTTGTTATCATCACTATTGACTGTCATTATCTCGGTTCCTGGTCTCCTTACCTCTAACATTCTCCAGTTGTCCCTCCATGGCACCCCTTCTCCCCGGATTGCTCCTGCATCCTGGCAAAGGGGCGGGGAGGGGGGCTTAGGAGGAGGGGGATGTAATTCTCAAGGGGACTCAGGGCCAAAAGGCGGGGATTTCTTTCTTCTTTTCCACCCTGGTGGAAACCCCGGGATTCCTGGGGCTCTCATTCTCTGTGCTGGACAGAGGAAGGAAAGCGAGCCCTGTAGAGGGGGGAGGTGGGTCCAAAGTTCCTCCCCGCCGCCACCACCCCTGTCTGTCCTGGGAGCCACTCTCATCACAGTGAGGTTGCAGCAGGGCAGAGGGGAAGAAGAGGGAGCTGGAGGGGTGCGGCTGGAGTGAAGACAGCATCTGTGTGTGCAAGCCGGGGCATACTGGTCAGGTGCCAGGACCCATGGGGCTCACTGACTTATGGGGCCACCACTGGGCGGGAATCCTGCTTGCAGGTGAGTGCACTGCTCCCTTCAGAGGGAGCTGGGGATGGTGTGTGTGTGTGTGCACACAAAAGAGAGACAGAGACACAAAGAGAAATAGAGATACACACACACACACAGAAATATAGATAAATACAAAAGAGATTGACAAAGGTAGAGAGAGACCAGAGATAATGACATATGTACAGAAAGAGAGAGAACCACAGAATCAGAGACCTAGAGAGAAATAGGGGGACACAGAGGCAGAGCGTGAAAATGACAGGAGAAACTGTAGCAGAGGGAAGAACAGGGAGGGACAGATAGGAGAGAGGGAGACAGAGGACAGACAGAGACAGAAAGAAAAATGTACAGTCACACAGAGAAACAGATTGGGGGGAGTCGTGGAGAGAGATCCAGAGGGAGGTATGGAAAGAGCTGGAACATAGCAGACAGGAGAAGACGGGCAGAGGGAGGATGTGCCAGCCCCGCGTGGCCAGGTCACACCTCAATCAGAACAGGGGATGGATGTGACATTGATGCTTAGAGTCTTGGAGGCAAAAGGACGAAACGAGACTATTTTGATAAGAAAAAGCATTTTGGAGGCAAAGAAATGATTTCGCAATGCGTGGTGTGCAAAACTCAGCCCTGCTTTGCTGTGTGGCCCTGAGACCAGCTCTTCCCCCTCCCTGGCTGACCCTGGCAGGCTGCGGGGGCTCTGGGGTCCCCCGAGGGGCTGTGAGTTTGCTTCCCCCTGTGCACAGAAGGCAGGACCCTGTGGGGAGGAGGCGGGAGGGAAGGGGCCAGGTAACGGCTGTCTGCAGAGGAGGTGTATCTCAAATGGGTGTGATGAGACGCACCGTTGATGCTTTCACTCATAGTATTTCTGTTATCCTTACTATAGTTATATGAGGTGGGAACTATTATTACTCCATTTTACAGATGGGGAAACTGAGACTCAGAGAGGGGACATGACTTGCCAAAAAAAAAGACAAAGCTGGGATTCACATATAGGCAGTCAGGCTTTGAGCCTGTGGACTTAACCTCTAGCAATATTACAGGCAGAAAATACAAACATAGAAATAACCATAATAATAATAGTGACTAGCACTTACTGTGAACTGTTTTAAGCACATCACATCTGATATCTCATCAAGCCTCACAACAACCCCATGAACTAAGTTCTATTCTCCCCATTTCGCTGTTGAAGAAACTGAGGCTCACAAAGAGAGAGCCTCTTGCCCATGATCATAGACCCAGGAAGCATTAGAGTATTTTTTTTCCAAATATCCTAAGAGCCCATGCCCTTAACCACTGACTGAGCAGGGAATGGGGCAGCGCTCGGGCCAGACTGGGGTCCAGTGAGGGCTGGAGAGAAACATGGCTGCCGGCCCCTGTGAATTGGGCTGAGGGGAGGCTTGGGGGTGATGTCAAGGTCAGCTGCACATGAGCACGGGGGCTGGGGGTGGGGGGTCCACGGTCTCCTAAAGCCTGAATGCAGATTGGCCAAATGGAACACCAACAACTCTTGCTATCTTGTTCCCTTTTCCTCCCTATGGGAGGGAAATCTCCGCCTGAGGGCAAGTCTGCCGAAGTACCAAAGATTTATTTCCCCCACCAGAGATAACAGAAGTTCCTGTTTATGAGGGATAAGCTCTGTGCCCATCCCTGGGCTGACAGGAGGAATTATGCAGTGTTAAGAACACACTCTTTAGGTGCTGGCCGGCCAGGTTCAAGTTTGGCTTCTGCCACTTAGTATAATGGTCTTGGAAAGGGACTCCACCTCTCTGAGCATCTCTTTCCCTCTGTGTGGAAAGAGGAGACTGATCATGTATCTCCTGCAGGGTGAGCATCAATGGAGAGAGCACAGTGACCCTCAGAGGGCCCCATTACAACTTGCCAATATTCATCACCTCAACGCAACAACCCTGGGCTGCAGGTGATGTTATGTCCATTCTACAGCTGGACAAATTGAGGCTCAAGAAGATTAAAAACATGCCACAAGTCACATGGCCAGTGAGTAGTGGCTAGGAGTCAAGCCTCTAGGGGTGAAGTGCCATGTCCATGACCTAGACCTCTCTCTCTTTATGAAGTCCATAACTGGACACCCCCAACACACTGCCCCCTCTCTGAATGCCTCTTCTCTCTCCCCCACCAGCCTTGCTTTTGACCATGTGGAGTCCACCAGCTGCAGTCCAGTTCACCCTTGATGCCACCCCACTTACCACCACCCAAGGTGAGAAGGATGTTGTTCCATCTAGGTCTGGGACCCCCTGGGCACCCCAGACTTGTGGCAGATTCAGAGATGTGGGCACAGAAAATAAGGTTATCATTCTGATCCCTGCCTTCATACCTAAAGCACCCATCAGGATTCCATGCCCAAAGTCCCAACAGGACAAATCAGATTGGCCCAGCCAGGGTCGGGCAACAACCGGACAGATCAGTTGTATTGGGGGCAGGGGTAGAGGGGTGGAGTGTGGCTGACATGGTTGTGGGTGGGAAAGGTTGGCTAAGAAGTGGGCAGTAGGATCTGGCTGGCATCCCTGTTACAAACGTGAGTCTCCTTACAGCTGAAGTTAATTGACCCATTGTCATATCCCAGATCCTTCCGCTTCATTTGTTGTTTTTTTTTTTTTTTTTAAGATTTTATTTATTTATTTGAGAGAGAGAGAATAAGAGAGAGCACATGAGAATGGGGAGGGTCAGAGGGAGAAGCAGACTCCCTGCTGAGCAGGGAGCCCGATGCGGGACTCGATCCCGGGACTCCAGGATCATGACCTGAGCCAAAGGCATTTGCTTAACCAACTGAGCCGCCCAGGCGCCCCCCTTCCGCTTCATTTGTACAATCCTCTTCAGTGAGGCTCAGAGAGGGGAAGCAAGTTGCCCATGATCACACTTAAAATGAGCAGTAGGTCTAGCATTTGCGTCCAGGCATTGAGCTCATTTGCCTTCTGGCAATTCCAGTCCAGTCTCTCTGGGTCCCTCTGTGGCTACATTCGGCTTGGTGCTCTTCTGTCTGTGTCTCTGCCTCTGTCTCCTTCTCTCTCTTTCTCCCTGTGCAGAACTGCCCGGCAGGCCCACCATTTCAATCAGCCGGGACACTGCCATAGAGCAGAGGGAACAGGTGACCCTCTACTGTAACACCAAGGATGCCAACGTTACCATCCACTGGTTCTCCAACGATCTCCCCCTGGTGTTCCATGAGCGCATGCTGCTGTCTACAGACGGCAAGAAACTCACCATCCTCACTGTGCAGCGGGAGGACTCTGCGACTTACAAGTGCAAAGCTCAGGGTTTCTACCAGGTCCAGAGCAGTGATCCCACCTTCCTGACTGTGAACTGTGAGTCCCTTTCCATTCTCCCCAGCCCCTCACTAACACCCCCTTTCTTGGTGATTTCATTCAGTCTCACAGCTTCAGATACCATCCAAATGTGGGCTTGTCTACCCTTGGCCTCCAGACGTATAAGTAACTGTTTGATGTCTCTACTTGGACTCTACTGGGGACATCCAGGTTAAGATATCTAAAACTAAGTTCCTTAACCTTCAGATGTTTGCTACAAAATCTTGCCTGGGTAGGGGCAAGGAAAGAGCATTTTCTGGCATACGTTAGATGTGTCTTACAATCCCACTTTACCCAGGATTAAGGCTGACATTTAATTTCCATTAGACTCCTGTATGTCCTTTGTAATTGATCCAGAGCTTGGATGGGGAGAAGAGAAATATTAATATTTACTGACTCCTGAGGTCTCCCTAAGAGAGCCTTTGCTGATGTGATCATTCCTGCTATGATTGTTCTTGTCCTCCCAGATGGTCCTGACCCATTTGAAATCAAGTTGGATTCTGGTGTATCCAGCGGGGAGGTGGTTGAGGTGATAGAGGGCTCCAATGTGACCTTCTCTGTGGAAACACCGTCTCACCCACCTCCTGCCTATTCCTGGTTTCTCAACAACCACGTCACTCTGTCTTCCACCACGAGAACATTCACCATCCAGGCTGTGTCCACGGAACATGAAGGCACGTACAGGTGCTTGGTGTCCAACCGTGCCACCCACCTGTTCCGCCTGGGTGCTCTTGAAGTCCGAGTCCTTGGTGAGGCTCTTTTTCCTGTTCCTCTCCTTTGTTCCTCTGAGAATCAGAGCTACACCAATATCCCAGAGGTTGAGGAGGACACAGAAAAGTGGGGATTTCCTACGTGGCTGGTGGCAGAACGGGGCTCTGACCACAGGGAAGGACCTGGCTCCTGGCTTGGCCCATCTTCCACAAGACCTGGTTGGCTGTCTATGGGTTGTCCATTCTTTGCTTCTCTGAAAGTTGGTGGTGGGGGTTGATCCTCTATACATACAAACCCTAACACAATATTCACACATCTCAGCACACAAATAACAACCACATATGCACAGAACACTCACACATGTGCACAACACACACGCAATTCACACACAATAAATACACACAATGCTGCCAACATACAACATACATGCAAAGCACACACAACACGCACACAACAGAAACATATAACACAGTACATAACACAGCATTGACCTACATCACATGCTCATACTGTTCACACAAACCCCCAACACATACAAGCAATACACTCACACATACACACAACACACATACTGCACACAGGATGTACTCGCATAAAACGCAGACATACGTACCTCACACACAACACAGACACAACGAACAGTACTGCAAACACACAACACACGCTCATATAAAACATACACACACAATATATAACATACACACAACACACATTACAGTCGCTCAGCAGCCTCACATACAACACAGAAAATACCCACATACTGTACGTTCCATACCCTCAGCACATGCGCAGAACTGACACACATTACACATACTCCGTATATAGACTCCCACACCACACAGTCATACACAAGGCGTCTAGAACACCATACAACACATATGCATAACACAGTACCACACACAACATACACTCACATGCAGAAAATATACACACACAATACATACAGAGTGAATACATACCTCATAGTCACAAAACACATATACACAACACACACATACAACAGACACAAAATTAAAACACACACGACATGTCCGTACACCACGCCCTCACCATACACACACTCACATAATTGTCACACAGCACACACTCCTACCTCCCATATCATGCAGTCATAGGCAAAGAACACACACACACACACACACCATCCACAACACATACACACATGTCCCTGGAAAGCCCTATGGCGCCTGCCTGGGCAGGAGACTGGGGAAGGGTCCCTGACCCGCACTCCGCATCTCTGTGTGTGTTTCCAGAAATGCTGACCAAGCCTAACATTGTGTCCCCAAGCCTAAATCTCGTGGAAAATGCCAGCTCCGTGACCCTGACCTGCCAGACCTCCCACAAGGGGGCTGGAGTCCTGTGGTTCCTGAGGGGCCAGGCCCTCCTGCCTAGCAAGCACCTGGTGCTGTCGGCCGACAACAGGAGCCTGGTCATCCACGGTCTCCAGCGAGATGACACAGGACCCTACGAGTGTGAAGTCTGGAACTGGGGCAGCCAGGCACGAAGCAAGCCCCTCAGGCTCACCATCAGCTGTGAGTCACCCAAGCTGGGCCTCGTCCTCCTCCCTCCCTCCCTCCTTCCCTTTCGGTTGTTCCTCCTAGCCATTCGTTCCACAATTATTGAATACCTGCTCTGT
This sequence comes from Leptonychotes weddellii, assembly GCF_054177405.1. Classification (NCBI taxonomy): domain Eukaryota; kingdom Metazoa; phylum Chordata; class Mammalia; order Carnivora; family Phocidae; genus Leptonychotes; species Leptonychotes weddellii. Next base: position 8,948 of record NW_028028369.1, read on the forward strand.
GCCAGGCGTGTCTGGGCACGGGACAAGGCAAAGCAGCCGCCCTTGTGGGGCTTACATTCTAGTGGGGAGACACACTTTAAACAGCTAAGCAAGGGAGAGGCACGGTGTGTCGGGCGGGGCTGAGGAGAAACACGAGGGCAGCAGGAGGGACAGGGAAAGCTGGGAGGGGAAGGGATTGCAGTCTTAGTCACGTGGGGTAGTCAGGGGAGGTCTCCCTGAGGAGGAACACTGCAGGCTGCTAAGGAAAGAGAGAGCCAGGGGGAGGGAGCAGCATGTGAGGTGGGTGATGAGCAGGAACCCAAGGAGGCCAAGGTGACCAGACAGGTGAATGAGGGGGAGGACAGAATAGGAGAGGTCTGGAGGTAAAAGGGTGGGGCAGATCCTGCAGGGCCCCATGAGCCATGGCGAGGGCACTGGGAGCAACAGAAGGCTCTGAGGGGAGGGAGAAGAGGATCAGACTTAGGTTCTCACAGGGCATCCTGGGCCCTTGTCTATGGGGTGGAAGCAGGGGAGAGGGAGGAGGTTGAGAAAGTGTTGTGTTTGTTCGGGTCCTTGGAGAGGCAGACCCCAAGGTAGGATTAAAGGGGTGACACGTGCAAGGACTTTAGTAGGAGGAATGCTCCTGTGCAGAAACGTAGGGAGGGAGCCTTGGAAGGCTGGGGGAGCCACTGACCGAGATGCCTGTCCAACCCTGAGCAAGCAGGGGAGGGGGAGGGAGAGAAGGTTGGGCGGAAGCTTGGAAACCACCATGCAGCCTGAAGAACATCAGCAAGGCTGCTGGGGAGCCCCGTATCTCCCAGGAAGGGGCCTGCCTCAGTTTCCCCAACATGCTCAGGTACAGGTCGGGTGTAGCCCATGGGAGAGCAGGCAGTGGATTTCAGGGGCTGGGCACTTGGTTATTGAAACTCCTGCCATCAGAAGTCTGCAAGCCACCTTCTCGGAATGGCCACAGTTGTCCGTCTGGGAAATGAGAAGTGGTCGGACCATGGGACCATGGATTCATTTGGAATCTAGAACTCAGGATTTGCTGCCATTGACACAAGTGAAAGAGAAAGGGACTGACTCCAAGGTTTTTTGCCTGAGCTACTCACATGGGTTAGTGGCCACGAGCTGAAGTGAAGAGGCACCTGCAAGGAGAGAAAGTAGGGTCCACGTGTATACGTGTTAAATAATGGGGCATATGGGGGTGGGGGTTACATGCACTGCTGCTCTCTTCTTCCGTTCCCACTTCAGTCATGAAACCAAAAACTGCTCTTTTGCTCTCCCTCTCTGCTGAGCAAATGTGGGGTGCTTGGTAAGTAACAGCCGTGACTTTTGGAGCTCCCAGGCTACTTGGGATGGGGAGGTCAATATTCAGGCCAAGAAAAAAAATACAGCATGGGCGCCTGGGTGGCTCAGTTGGTTAAGCGACTGCCTTCAGCTCAGGTCATGATCCCCAGGGTCCTGGGATCGAGTCCCACATCGGGCTCCCGGCTCAGCGGGGAGCCTGCTTCTCCCTCTGACCCTCTCCCCTCTCATGCTGTTTCTCTCCTGCTCACTCTCTAATAAATAAATAAATAATCTTTAAAAAAAAAA
>NW_028028370.1:0-599 GCF_054177405.1 Leptonychotes weddellii
CATCACCTTCACCATCACCACCACCACCACCACCATGACCATCACCTTCACCATCACCATCACCATCACCATCACCATCACTACCATGACCATCACCTTCACCACCATCACTACCACCACCACAAACACCACCATGACCATCACGTTCATCATCACCACCACCACCACCATGATTATCACCTTCACTACCATCACCACCACCATCACTAACCAGGGAAGGCACAGTCTCAATTAAAGACCTATTTTATAAGTCAGACAGAGAGAGACAAATAATGTAGGATTTCACTTATATGTGGAATCTAAAAAAGCTGAACTCAGAGAAACAGAAGGAGAGTTGTCACCAGGGGTCCAGGGGTGGGAAGTGGGGAGATGTTGATCAAAGGGTACAAATTTCCAGTTGTAAGTTTAACAAGTTCTAGGGATCTAATGTACAGCATGGTGATTATAGCTAATGATGCTGTATTATATACTTGAAAGTTAGTAAGAGAGAAGATTTAAAATTTTCTCACTACATTAAAGAAGTAATTATGTGACAGGAAGGAGGTGTTAACTAATGTTATGGTAGTAATCATTTTGCAATACATAAATGTATCAAATCA
>NW_028028371.1:0-599 GCF_054177405.1 Leptonychotes weddellii
AACCAACTGAGCCACCCAGGCGCCCAATACTAAAGGGATTTTAAAAGAAAAAGGCATAAACTCATAAGGACAAAGAATAGAAGAGAAAATGAAAATAAAATTTGGAGATTTGGAAAACAGACTAAGTGGTCATTGATTTAGCTAGCAGACCTGGGAAGCAGAAACCTAATCTGACAGGAGGGTGACCCAAGAAGCAACTCCGATGTCAGAACCCAAAAGGCCCAGCGGTTTGTCACATTAGAGACTTCTGGAACTGTGGAGTAAGGATGGGACTAAAAACCTGAAAATTGGTGTCATCTGTTTCATGAGCAGTTAAAAGCACAGATTTCCTCCCCTTCTCTGCACAGAAGGCCAGTGAGGATATTATGGAGGCCAAGGCAGGGAGCATCTACCAAAAACGGGAGGATTAAGAGAAAGTTTACATCCCAGAACCTGAGACCCCAGCCTTCCTCCCCGACTTGAGCCCAGAATGTTGACACTCAAATTAGTACCGTCTGGGCATGATATAACAAAAGACTTCTGCAGGAAATCTGACCAGCCACAGAGGAAATACCTAACAATACTGATATTGGGTTATCCTAATGAAATAGCCAGTGAAG
>NW_028028372.1:0-599 GCF_054177405.1 Leptonychotes weddellii
TCAGTACTATACTGGTTACTTTTATCATATATAACCAGGCTAGTGTGTTTATGTTCTTTGCTCTGAATATTTCTTTGGAATGAGAAGAAAGCTGATGTTTCTTGAATTTCTTCTCATAAACCATCCTCTAGAGATTGATTAGACTGTTGGAATGGATTTTTTTTTTCCCATTTCTGAGAACTCCATTAGGACACATGCCAGTGGAAATAGTCTGAGGGAAAACCTTTGAATCCCCTGTGTTCTGCGATGCGTGTCTGTCACTGCTTTCTCTGTCAGTATGATCTTGATAATGGACTAAGTTCTGTATGTATGAAGAATAATTTTTTTGCTTCTCTGTAGCTGTGAATAGAATAGCTAAAATGACATGCAAGGTACTGTTATTTAAAGGAAGGATAAAGTAAGGCAAACGTAAAGAATGGCATACCATAGCACTGTAACACATAAATAAGCACTGTATAACTACAAATTTTCTTCCTTTGCAATCCCTCTGTAAGCTTTCCAAACCAAAATAAGTTTATGTTGAGAGATTTGACAATAGCAATACATCCCTGATAATGATGGCTGTGATACCTGGAGAAAGAATGCTTTGTGGCGGGGCG
>NW_028028373.1:0-599 GCF_054177405.1 Leptonychotes weddellii
AGACGGGCTGAAGTCCCGGCCTGCTGCCTCTTCAGGGAAGGTGGGCACAGCATGGGACATGCCCTGCACTGAGTCACAGGCTCCACCCCCCCTCCTTGCAGGGGATTCTGGAAAACTGTGAAATCCCTTTGGAAGGGGGAGGGCTGAGCCCCCTTCCAGCTCCCAGGGGAGGAACCATGTACTCATTGGGGTGTATGCTCTTCCTCTGTTTCACTGTGTATTTCTCTCTTTTGGCTCTAAAGCTTTTCATTTGCCAAAGAACACACTTCAGAGAGCACTGTAATGGAGCCAGAATTACCCTAGACCTGGAATTCTAATTTGGGGTGGAATACGACCTGACAGGGAAAAATTTGCCACCCTCTCTTCCTTCTTTTGTTAAAACCCCAAGGTGGCAGCTGAGAAAATGAGAAAAAATGCAGACTTCAAAACATTCAGGAGCCCTAGACATCGTCTTTCTTCCTGGGTCCAAAGACTTTTTCTTTCTTGAGTTAACAAAATGACAAATTCCAGGTGTCACCTTTTTTTTAAACTAGTTTTTTAAATCATCATTATTGTTCTGGCACTTAATTATGGTAAAATAAATTGAGACAGTTCAGAAG
>NW_028028374.1:0-599 GCF_054177405.1 Leptonychotes weddellii
ATCAGAGGCCTTTGGGAGACAGCCTGGCAACAAACATATCAGGGCAGATTAAGGCAGGAGGTGGAGATGGGGAGAGTACAGAGTGCATCTGTTATGAGTAACTGTGGGACGGGCAGCAGAGAAGCCAAGTGAGGACTTCTGCCACACGCCCCAGGGGGGACCGTGCGCGCACGTGCCATGTACATGTCATTGTAGGTTTCGGTAGCCTTTTTTCCCCGTTTTGTCTTGCTCCTGAATAAATCTGTACAGGATGAACCTGGAGCAAAGTGCCTGAATTAAAATCTCCACTCTGCTCCTTGTGAGCAAATGTTTAACCTGGACAGTGACTCCATTTCCTTGAGTGTAAAATGGGGATGGTAATACTTTGAATCATGGAGATGGTTCAGTATGTTAAAGACCTGGGGCGCCTGGGTGGCTCAGTTGGTTAAGCGGCTGCCTTCGGCTCAGGTCATGATCCTGGAGTCCCGGGATCGAGTCCCATATCGGGCTCCCTGCTCAGCGGGGGGTCTGCTTCTCCCTCTGACCCTCTTCCCTCTCGTGCTCTCTGTCTCTCATTCTCTCTCTCAAATAAAATCTTTAAAAAAAAAAAAAAAAAAAAA
>NW_028028375.1:0-599 GCF_054177405.1 Leptonychotes weddellii
ACCCTGGGATCATGACCTGAGCCGAAGGCAGTCGCTTAACCAACTGAGCCACCCAGGCGCCCTCAGCTATTATTTCTTTAAATAAGTTTCTTGACCCTTTCTCTCTCTTTCCCTTCTGGGACATCTATAATGTGTATGTTGGTACACTTGATGTTTTGCTGGAGATCCCTTAACCTATCATCATTTTTTTTTTTTTAAATCTTTCTTCCTTTTGCATTCAGCTTGGATGATTTTCACTACCCCATCTTCCAGAGGACTGATCCATTCTTCTGCATCCTCTAATCTGCTGTTGATTCCTGCTAGTGTATTTTTCATTTCAGTTATTGTATTCTTCAGCTTCATTGGTTTTTGTATTTTCTATCTCTTTGTTGAAGTTCTCACTGAGTTTTACTCTTCTCCCAAATTCACTGACCATTTTTACGCCCATCACTTTGAGTTGCTTATCAGGTAGATTGTTTATCTTCATTGTTTAGTTCTTTTTATGAGGTTTTGTCTTGTTATTTCACTTAGGACATATTCCTCTGTCTCCTCATTTTGTCTGATTCTCTGTTTCTCTATGTATTAGTAGATCAACTTCCTCTCCTGGTCTTGAAGGTAGT
>NW_028028376.1:0-599 GCF_054177405.1 Leptonychotes weddellii
GGGAGTTACTGTTTAAAGTATACAGAGATTCAGTTTTGCAAGATGAAAAGAGGTCTGGAGATGGATGCTGGTAATAACAATAGGAATGTACTTAATATCACTGAATTGTATACTTAAAATTATTAAGATGGTGGGGCGCCTGGGTGGCTCAGTTGGTTAAGCATCCCCAAAGTCTGTCAACCGACAGCTGGACTCACAAGTGGTCCATCCATACGATGGGATATTGCTCAGCCATAAAAATGAATCGAGCACTAATGCAGGCGGCACCATGGATGAAACTTGAGAGAAAGAAGTCGGACACGGAAACTCACCTACTGTAGGATTCCGTTTATGGGAGGTGCTGGGAGCGCGCAAATGTAGAGATGGAAAGTCGACCAGTAAGTGCCAGGGAGGGGCTGGGGTTGGAGGGAAGATGGAGGGGAGACGAGAATGTTCGGAGATGACAGCAGCCAGCACTGTCCTAAGTGTCTCTGAATTGCACCCTTTAAATTGCGTAATTCTGTTACGAGAATTTCACCTCAATTAAAATAAAAACCATGAGCAAAACAACAGAGGCAGGGCTGACAGAAAAACACAGAGAGTCTGCTCCACTGGAGGTC
>NW_028028377.1:0-599 GCF_054177405.1 Leptonychotes weddellii
TGCTCTTCTTTTCTTCGATCTCCTGTTGAGTTTGTAGGTGTTCAGAATGGTTTGATCCCTATCCAGCTGAATTCCTGAGAGGAGACGAAATCCAGGTCTCCTACTCCTCCGCCATCTTGCTCTGCCCCCTACATTATCTCTTTTATGGTCCCTCGTTTGCCATTTAGTAGGGAGGCCCCAGAGCCCTCACTGCCATCAGTCAGAGCCAGACCTTCCGCCAGTTCTGAGACCCCATGTTTAATCAAAATGCCCTGGCTCACCAACCCCTGTTCACATTATTCATTTTCCCATTCTTAGGGGAACTTTGCCGGTTTGAGCTATGTCATTCTATCTGCAAATAGAACACAGAAAGAAAATCTGAAAGTTATAAAGAATGGATGGTCAATTGCAAAAGCACTTCAAATCTTAGTGAACACTGTGGCTAAATGATACCCTTAAGGAGAACCCAGAAATTCATCCTGCTAGCTCTCAACTTGGCCTGCTGAGGAAAAAGTGAACCCCTGCCCTTTACCAAGCATAGACTCTATTTTTTTTTTTTCCCCAGGTGAGAAAGAACACTGCAAAGGCAAAGTAGGGTGGAGAATGGGCCACTGACAGGG
>NW_028028378.1:0-599 GCF_054177405.1 Leptonychotes weddellii
CTCTAACTTATAAAAATTCCTTTGGAAACTTCCTTTATCTCTACCCCTCAAGATACATGTTGGCAGTCATCCCTCAAGCATAGGACCCACCAACATACATCTGAAGGATCTCATGACTGAGTTTTTTACTAAACAGTAATAAATAACCTTTCCTAAAAATAGCTAGCCCCCTCAGGATCCTGGAAACCCTGTTTCCAAAATACCTGGGAGGTTTACACTATCCCTAACCCCCTCCCAACCTGAAAGTATATAATGGGCCACTCCTCAGGACCCCATTGCAGCTCTTTCTGCCCCTGGGTCCTGTCCCCTTGCTTTAATTAAACCACCATTTTGCACCAAAGACGTCTCAAGAATTCTTTCTTGGCCATTGGCTTTGAACCCTAACGTCTTTCCTACATCAAGAAGACAATTTTACTACTTTCTGGATTTAATTTATATTTAAGAAGACAGATGTAGTTGGGAAACTGATTTTTTTCTACATACATGAGTAATTGTACATGTAATTGAAGGGGTGCAGGATGAGACACCCCAAATTGTGCCACTTTGACAGAAAGATTATTTTAAGTTAAAAGTAATAAAAACCCAGCAGATGAAGGAAA
>NW_028028379.1:0-599 GCF_054177405.1 Leptonychotes weddellii
AAGGTCCAGGTCACATAGATGGAGGAGAAATATTCCAGAAGGGAGGAGGGAAGAGCCGGGGTTCTAGACCCATAAGTACAGGACAAAGAAAAGAATGGGATCTGCCAGTCAGAGGAAAAGTCATCTTACCTCACATTCCTCCTCCCTGGGCTTCAGGTCCTTCATAGAATGTGAGACTCAAGTCAGAAAGGAGATGGTTAAAAAAAAAAATTCGACGAATGAAATCTTGAAAGGAGCAATAAAGATCTATATGGATGTGAATAATAATTTTGCTCTTTTAGCTTCTAATACTATCATTCTCTCATTTTCTTCCCTCTTCTTACACAGAAGAGATGATGCTGGATCTTCTGGGACCCTTTCCTCTCTTCCTGTTGCTGCTGGGATCATCGGGGCCAGGACTTGCCTCTGGTGCTTGGGCTCAACTCACTGGGTTTCAAAAGTTTATAATTAAGCATATAGGAGTAGCTCCTGTACAATGCAACAATGCAATGCATGCTGTCAATAATCTTAATCGGATCTGTAAGCCTCAAAACACCTTTCTGCATGACTCCATCCAGAACGTGTCTGATACCTGTCTTTTGCCCAACATACGCTGCAAG
>NW_028028380.1:0-10521 GCF_054177405.1 Leptonychotes weddellii
TGGGGTGACTGGGTGATAGACACTGGGGAGGGTATGTGCTCTGGTAAGCGCTGTGAATTGTGCAAGACTTTTGAATCTCAGATCTGTACCTCTGAAACAATGCAATATATGTTAAGAAAAAAAAGAAGAAGAAGAAGAAGAAGTAGCTGGAAGGGAAGAATGAAGTGGGGGAAATCGGAGGGGTAGACAAACCATTGGAGACGATGGACTCTGAAAAAGAAACTGAGGGTTCTAGAGGGGAAGGGGGTGGGAGGATGGGTTAGCCTGGTGGTGGGTTTTGAGGAGGGCACATTCTCCATGGAGCACTGGGTGTTATGCACAAACAATGAATCATGGAACACTACATCTAAAACTAATGATGTAATGTATGGGGATTAACATAAGAATAAAAAAAAAATGGAAAATCCAAAAAAAAAAAGTCATCCAGAAAAAAATATCATTTAGACAAATTCACTTTCAAGCTATCTTGAAGATTTTTTATAAAACTTAAATAAATAACATAATTTCATGCTTTCAGACTATAAAAGAGATGTGTTTGAGCACTGCCCTGTGGTCTCCAAAGGTATAACTGAAATACAAATCAGTGGACTTTGTAAAGTGCTTTCCTTTGCTTTTATTTGTGAAAAGATATTGCAGTCACACTTGATTTTACGAAAAGTATTCTAAGAGTAAGGTGTGCCAATAAAGACAGATCTGAAATATAATCATAACTCATTGATCAAACAGGAAATTTTACTATGAATTTAAGCACCGAGTTACATAACAAACAATTAAATGTAACTGAATTGCATGGTGGGCTTGAATCTGTAGTTGTTTTAAGGGTAGCTTGCCTAGCCAGACACGAGCTCTGTAGAGCTTAGAAATCCAAGCTTTGGGGTCAAGTACAACTGGATTAGGAATTGCACTCCGCTGTTTATGATGTGTGTGACTTTGGGAAGTCACTTAAACTATGCTTCAGTTTCATTATTTTTAAAACAGGATCATAATTGTATCTCATGCATTTCTTCTAAGAAGTAAATGACTTGGTTTATCAAAAGGGCTCAGAGTCTGGTACTGGGTAATTGCTGAGTAAAGGATCTTACTATTAGATATTGTTATCGAGGCATGAGATTGTAAGATAACAAATTACATGGTTTTCTAAAACTGTGGCCAAAACAAGTAACTTTAAATGTCAGTCGGGTCAGTTGAGTTGAAGAGTAGGTCCTTAAAAATATCTGAAGAAAATCTTTTATGAGACGAGAAAACCCAACCAATATTATTCTAAGAATTGTTTGCTGTTCAAATTCTCAGAAGGCTCAGGGAAATGGGCTGTGCTAACCAGGGGGCAGGGCAGTATACCAGAAAGTAGCAGCTCAGTAGCTGGTTCAGTGGACAATTTAGGTTTAGCAAGAGGGGTAAAGAGAAATATCTGGGGGTCAAGGTCTCATAAGGGTCACAAGGAAAAATATTTTGTTCTTCAGGGTCTTTTATACATACAAAATGATGATGACAACAAAATCATTACTTCATAACTATTTAATTTACATAAGAGAATGAACTATGAGCTATGTTAATGCAACCTTAAATGTATTACAGCAAGATCTAACACTGTAGTTACCATCATTAGGTTAATACAGGAAAATGTGGAAGCAGAGGGAACCGTTGGGAAAGAAATTATAGGAAACCCATTTCAGCAGCATGTTTAAGACCAAACGGAAGATAGAAGAGGGGTTTAAGATGACAGTGACTCCTTCATGAGATGAAGGGTGAAGCCCAGGAATGGCAAGGATTGACCCATTCAGGTTATTGTCTAGTTAGTTTTGTTTGTCCATCTGGTCAGATTAAGAGCATAGAGTCTGGAGTCAAATGTAGGGGTTTGAAGACCTTGAGGTAACAACCCTCATGGCCTCAGTTTTCATACTTGCAAAGCAAGAATAAAAACAGTTGTCTCATAGGACTGCTTTGAGGACTACAGAAGATAATGTATGAAAACCCTGGTACAAATCAGTAGTCACTCAAGTGATCACTATTATTCTGTGTCAGCCACTGATGTGCTTCTATAATTCATGTCAAACTTCTCACATTTGCATTTGAAAGGAATAATAAAAGACTCTCCAGGTCCTGAATTTCCTACCATCTCAAGGTTAATGCAAGAACTACCAGGAACAAAAGTAACTAGAAATGATGCATTCATCTCTCTTCTAGTAATATTTCATAGGGGAATAATATAATAATATATTAATATAATATATTAATATATTAATATAATATATATAATAATATATTAATATAATAATATAAAGGCTTATGTACAAATACATGAATATTCTGGAAAATTATGCTTACCAGCAGTTTTATGCCAGAGGAAAATTCTAATATTGCCTGAGAAGAATAAGACTCAAAATTTTATATGCAGTCCCAACTTATCTATTTAAAGATGCATAGAGAAAAAGACAGAATAGAAACAATAATGTGCTTTGAAACTGAACTCTACCTTCTGTACAATGCCTCGTACCACAGGCTTTCTTTGTGTGAGGTGAGGTTTTTTAGACCTTCCTGGCTTTTGGCAGCAGCATTGTATCTTCCGGGCCAAATGTTGCCTCAACAACTCTTGCATCATTCAGAACCATATGAAGTTGTGTTGATCCCATGCAGTGCAATTATTTCTTCATTCTTCAGAATTCTTGAAACAACAACAAAAACCATCACTTCCCTGGGTTCCTTCTGTTTCCACTAAGTCAGGAATATCTGATACACATATAACTTCAGCACCAGTGTTCCTACTAACAAGCTCCATTTCCCTCACCCACTGTGCAACCACAAAGAAATAAACGTCCTAAACTAAAATGTTAATTATATTATTCTCACAACAGATACTTATTTCCTAATTAACAAAACCTATGCTTCATGCGATTTTGCCTCAGATTACAGTCTCCATGTTTCAGCCACCCCCCTGCCCAGAACACAAGGGAATTCCTCTCCACTCTCCTGTCATAAATATCTCTTCATTGATTCTAATTTTGCTCACACCACTCCTTCATATTAAACCGGTCTTCCCATCTTTCCTCTCAGTCTTATTCTGCTCAAATTGTCCTCAAAATTAGCTTTCTAATTATTCCTGCTTCCACATTTGATGGCATACTTACTATGTCCCACATGGTGGCCAAACCGATATTTAGCAATTCACTCATCTCACTGTGGGTGACATTTGATAACCTCAGAGTAGGGTCTAGAAGACCTGTGGGACACTAACATCCCAGCCCCCGAACCCCATCTCTCTCTGAACTATATTCACTGTCCTTAGCGCTCTCTATGCTCATTGCCTCCCTACCCTGGGCTTTTTGCTGTCCCTCAAGCACTTCAAGCTCATTCCCACCTCTGAGCCTTTACACCTGCCTTGCCCTCCACCAGAGACATTCTTCTCCCTCCTCCATTTACCTCCCAAACTCCTCACAGCTTTTTACTTCACAAAATTCAAGTTTCTGCCCAAATGTTACTTTTTTCAGAGGAGACTTCTCTAACTACCCTGTCTAAAATAAGTTCCTTCCCTCTTATTGATCACACTTTATTCCTCTTCCTGAGTTTTTACTTTTGCACTTATTTGTATTATTCAGAGCCTTTGTTTCCCTGTTGAAAGATGAAATATACAAATAGACAGTGACTAGATCATATGTAAAAATAGAATTGTGACCCACGACCTACAGCAACGAGCCCAGGAAGCCAACCTATTATCTACAAATTGGACTTGTAGAAAGTCTGACTACTATGTCTAACAACTGTTCCAGGAAGCCAAACAATATCCCTTGTAACAAATTGGCCCCAAATGTCCAGGATTTGATTAGCTAACAGTTTCCCTAACTTTTTTTTTTTTTAAAGACTTTATTTATTTGAGAGAGAGAATGAGATAGAGAAAGACCATGAGAGGGGGAGGGTCAGAGGGAGAAGCAGATTCCCTGCTGAGCAGGGAGCCCGATGCGGGACTCGATCCTGGGACTCCAGGATCATGACCTGAGCCGAAGGCAGTCGCTTAACCAACTGAGCCACCCAGGCGCCCCAACTTTCCTAACTTCTGACCTGCTTCTAACTTAGGGCCAACCGGAGAAAGCCAAATATACGCCTCTAACCAATCACATAGGGCGTCCACTTCTATTAGCCTGCCTACAGCTTCCCCATGCCAATGGCCTGAAGACTACCTTTTTTCTCTCTTATAAAGCTTTCCCACTCCTCTGCCTTTGAGTCTCTGCCAGATGCAAGTGATGATGGTGGCTCACTCCCTTTACTATAGCAAGCGCTGAACCAATATCCTTTGCTTATTCTCATTATTTTCATTGGTCTTCATTCATTTCTGCATTAACAATCTATCTCAATCAATATATAAATTCCATGAGGACAAAGTGAGTCTATCTTGTTCATCACTGATTCTCCATACTGCAGAATGGTGTTTGGAATATATGCTAGATTGAAATGTGTTGAAAGAAGAAATGAATAAGCAGCTTTCCTGAATACCACAGCCAGAATGTACCCCTTATTCCCCTCCACAATCCCATATAATCTACCTCTACCTCTATCTGTGTGGACCCTACCGGACTGCTTTGTAGTGTAGGACCTCATACCCAATACTGTCTTCTCCTAGCCATAAAATTACTTGAATACAGAGAATGGTGCGTATAATTTTTTTTTCACGGTAACAGCTCAAGCTATCCTCTGATTGTGTCTTTGATTGTTTTGTGCCTGTCAGTCTTGTCTCTAAACAGGACTTTTCTCATTCCTATTCTCTTTTTTTTTTTTTTTTAAAGATTTTATTTATTTATTTGAGAGAGAGAGAATGAGAGAGAGAGAGCACATGAGAGGGGTGAGGGTCAGAGGGAGAAGCAGACTCCCTGCCGAGCAGGGAGCCCGATGCGGGACTCGATCCCGGGACTCCAGGATCATGACCTGAGCCGAAGGCAGACGCTTAACCAACTGAGCCACCCAGGCGTCCCTCCTATTCTCTCTTAATGTACGTGTGACCTCAGGTGAGTCAGAGCTTCTCTGAACGGTAGCTAGGTGTCCATAAAAGGTGATTGTTGGACCATATGATCACCAAAGCCCCTTCTAACTCCAATAAGCTATTATTATCTTAGGGCTAAGGTAAAAGACCAAGAAAGCAAGAAGAGTCCAGATTTCAAAATGACTTTCCATTTAGTGTATTCCATGAATATGCAAGTTATAAAGTCAGTTGTTAATGCATTGCAGGTAAAGCTTATTTATATTCAGAGCATTGAGGAAGTTTCCGTGTAAAACACAAGAAATATCTAGCATGCCAATGAAGTTTCTGTCCTTTGAGGACAATCCAACTTGAAAAACAAGACAACAAAACTAAAGAATTGCTGGAGGTAAAATGTGTCAGTCTTTCATGTCTTAGGGTAACAACACTAAGGAGTTTCCCATCAGACATAAATAAAATCCTTTAATGCAGATACAGTTTTATAGTCTCCACAAATTATGCAGCCCAAAACCAAAGGAAAGTGCATCAGTGTTAGATATAGAATTTCTAGGACCTTTGAGTTTAAGTTTTTCTTTAAACAACCACCTAATATTAATTCATCATGTCTTCAGTACATAGTCACTGACTACCTACTGTATCCACCTCTAGATATCTACTATATCCACACTGCATTATTAGCTATGTGAGTTTGAGCAAATTAACTTATTTGTGCCTTAGTTTCCTCATCAGTTAAATGGGGATTATGATAGTACCCAATTCATGGAGTTGTTGGATGGATTCAATGAGTTAATATGTAGAAAACCCTAGGACAGGGACCAGCACATACTTAATATTTAAGGGATATTATTGCTGGTGCTACTGTTGTTCTGTTACCATTATTTTTCCATGGAAAGCATTCAACTAAATGTGTGGGAGAATAAAAAATGAGATTGCAAGGGAGAGGAAAGGATCGACGGGCAGAGCACAGAGGATTTTTAGGGCAGTAAGAGTGCTCTGAATGATACTATAATGTCAGATACATGTCATCGCACTTTTGTCCAAACTCAAACAAAATACAACACCAAGAATGAATCTTAATTAAATTATAGAATTTGGGCGATGATGATGTGTCCATGAAGGCTCATCAGTGGTAACAAATGTTCCCCTCTAATGGAGGAGATTGATAATAGGGAGGCTGAGCATGTGTGGGGGAGGGGCATATGGGAAATCTCTGCATATTCCCCTAAATTTTGCTGTGAACCTAAAAGTGCTCTTAAAAAGTTATCTTAAAGGGGAACCTGGGTGGCTCAGTCAGTTAAGCATCTGACTCTTGGCTTTGGCTCAGGTCATGATCTCTGGGTCATAAGGTGGAGCCTCACATTGGGCTCCATGCTCAGCACGGAGTCTGCTTGTCCCTCTCCCTGTGCTCTCTCTAAAATAAATAAAATCTTAAAAAAAAAAAAATTTTCAACTGTCTTAAAAAATATCAAAACACCTAATATCCATGTCTTGCCCCTCAAAAACTTTGAAGTCACAGGGAGATAAATGTCTGTACTAAAAGGTGAAAGTCCTAATGCATATGAGGGATTAAGATAAAATGCTATGAAAATTAAGAAAAAGAACTACTTGCATAAATTTCCATTAAAGCCCTTACCACACTATGTGATTTTTTTTTTTACATACTGTCCATTCCTCCTCTCCACCCCCACTGGACTGAATGTCACCTGGAAAGTAAGTATCATGGCTAATTCATCTTTGATTCACTTGAATACAATATTTAAAAAGACTTCAATAATCTTGATTTAATGAGAGTAAATGTGGCTAAGTTCAATTCAGATAGATAGTTTTTGACTATAAATTTGGCATGGAAATGTATAGCAAGGAGTTAGAAATAGCAATTATTCAAGTTTTCTTGAGTGAAGGAAGGGCCATACACTAGGATTTGTGCTTTAAGAAAATATTCTTCTAGGGGCACATGGGTGGCAAAGTGGGTTGAACATCCCACTCTTGGTTTTGGCTCAGGTCGTGGTCTCAGGGTCATGGGATCGAGCCCTACATTGGGCTCCGTGCTCAGGGTGGAATCTGCTTGGAAATCTCTCTCCCTCTGCCCCTTGTCCCCACAATCTTTCTCACTCTCTCTCTCTCCAATAAATAAATAAATCTTAAAAAAAAGAAAGAAAGAAAGTATTCTGATACTTGTCCATAGGATGAATTGGATAAATCAGGAGGCCATTTAAATTTTCCAGTGTTAAAAGAATTTAATGCAACATCTTTTCAATTTTCTTTCAGTTTTACATCTTTAATAAGATTTATAGAAAACACTTCAGTTGCATTATTGGAGTGGTACTACTTGGCTCATTATTAAAATCAAAGGAGAACATTCTAAATGAGGCCATTCAGCAGATATAGACTTTCATCAGTTCTAAGATAACATTCATGTTGTAAATACTGTCAGAAGGAAGGGTCTTAGAATGGAGACATAGCTAAGAAAATTTTATTATGGAATCTATGATTGAGATTTTCCATACATCTAGTCCTTTCCATGAGGATTGGACTATAATCTAATCTGTGGCCTTTAAAAAATAATTTAAGGCAATGGCTTCACAGTAACACAGAGAACAGAATTAATAAGTCAGCGAGTCAGCGCTTCTATTCTGCATGAGCAGAATAGCTGCACAGCAGAAGCTGTGATTAAAGTAAAATGATGAGACCAACAGTGCAGGACAGAGAATGCAAGGAGTTGGTACTCTGACAAGACAAACTTTGACAAACAGGAAGAAAGTATATACAATGGATAAATAGTCTACCCCTAGGCAGACTATTTGTTGGACAGTAGCTTCCTAGAGACCCTTTGAGGACCTCAAGGTATGAACGAGCGACTGGCTTGCCCTGAAAGTGTGAGCAGCTCAGTAACATGCTAATTCATATTCACTCCCCCTCCTTCATTGCCTCACGCTCCTTTGGTCCCAATGAAGCTTTAGCAACAAAGCTTTTGCCTCAGGCTCTGTTTTGCCAAGAAACTCACACTAAGAAAAACTTACAAGCATTTTAAAAACTTCCATGTAAATATAGAGAGTTTTAGGAAATGATAACAAAATTATTTTAAAACAAAAATAATGCTAACAATATAGAAGACGAGTACAGAAAAATCATCCAAGGAAAATGGGATCCAGGGAACAAGTGGAAAGTTTATTTCAGCAATAACTACTCAGCTCTAGAACTGGATGGAAGGTTGAGGCGAGAGAAGAGAATATGATGAAATGAATAAGAATTTGGGCAAGAGAGCTCATGTTTCATCTTATTCTGTCAAACAGAAACCTGGGCCATTCTCTGGGATCAACAGTAGCAAGGAGAAACCTGAGACCTGAGAAAAAGGGGAGAGTAGTTCCTGTACTTATCGTAGGTGAAGTGTGCACCCAGCCCCAAGAGGGGTCGGTGAAGGGCAAGATGAGATGGTCAATGGGAATGTGGAATGGGCAGGCTGTTTGTTCTCTAGCTCCCGCCAGCAGTGATTTCTGGTTCCAGGGCAGTGGCAATGCAACAGAGGCTATGAGGACTGGAGGTTATCCAAGAGTACAGTCCAAGGGTATAGTCAATGGTCATAGATCAGCACAAATTAAACGGCCTGCCAAGATGGCAAAATAGCAGAGTCGCTAAAACCTTTTCCCAAAATTCAACCCTGGAGAATATATAGACTCAGGAAGCAAACATGGATTCCAGACCAAAGACAAAAACAAATCAAATGAACAAACCAAATGTGAGAAACTATTAGAAAGAATGAAAGCTGCCTTGAATTGGTCTATGTGTGGGGGAAGGAGGGGATGGAAAGGTGAGTGACAGCTGTGGAAGATGGTATGAAGGAAAGCTCTTTCAAGGTTATTCCTTCCTCTCCCTGATGTTGCCCTGGACAATTAATGTATCTACTCTCATCATAGAAATTAGCAGCAACAGCATAGGCCTCTGGGGCTGGCTAGGGAGAAGAGTATCCAGCACAAAAACCTGCTACAGAGTTGGGTATTGGTATAAGCAGGTATGGCCTGGCCAGCTGCCCTAATGCACTACTCCTCCATCCCCTCCAGTTCAAGGTTCCCAGGGCTCAGGGAACAGAACTCAGGGAGACTACATCTGTCCAGTGCTGGCTCTGTCGAGGAGTAAAGGTGGTTCTGGGTGTGGTTATTCCTTACAGAGTCCATAGAGACTGGTATTCTGGAGTGTGGCCCCTCTCTGCCAGTAGTCTCCCAGTGTAACAGGGCCTGGATATCCAGCTTTTCCGAAATTCACACTGCCTGAAGGTATCCCAGAAAAACACATACAGACAAAAATAATATACAACTGAAGCTTAAAATGACCTCAACTAAAACGGGTCAAATCAGCAACATATAAAACATACAGCGGAATCATTTTCTTTAATATTTATTTATTTGAGAGAAAGAGAGAGCAGAAGCACAAGCAGGAGGGGCAGAGGAAGAGAGAGAATCTTAAGCAGGTTCCACACGGAGCATGAAGCTGGACATGGGGCTCGATCTCACAACCATGAGATCATGACCTGAGTTGAAACCAAGAATCAGGAGCTTAACCAACTGCACCACCCAATTGTGCCTGGGCCTACAGCAGAACTATCAAGAACCGGGAGAGGAAAAGATGGTGGAGGAGTAGGGGACCCTATTCCAACTGGTTCCCAGAATTGAGCTGGATATCTACCAGACCACTCTGAGCACCCACGAAGCCAGCCTGAGATGTAAGAAGATCTGGATCTCTACAAGCAGAATATTGCAGGCGGTTGGTTTCAAGGTATGATGTGGGGAGGCCCGAATCCGCGGGCAGATATTGGAGGATAAACGGCAGCGGGAGGGTGCCTGGCCATGGGGATCCTACACCACCGGTGAGCAACAGCCTCGCACACTGGGGACGGGCACAGACCTGCAGACCAGTATTGGCGGGGAAAGGACTCTAGGGCAGCCCCCGGGGCAGAAACCCGGAGTGTGGTGGGGGGGGGGGGTCGCGCGTGTCCAGTTTGAGAAGCACAAAGGGCAGAGATGTGCTCCGACCTGGAGGCAGGACTGAGAGCACTGCAGAGGGGCACACAACCCAGGCCGCTGCAGTTTATAGCAGCACAGACAGAAACGGAGACAGTGTGGCCTGGAGGGCTCACAGAAGAACAGACTGCGATCTCTCTGCTCTGAGGCAGAGGGTTGGAAACGGTCTCTTCTGCTCTGACTCATGGAGGAGACCCGGAAAGCCACCAGGGAAAGCCACCAGAGAACAAAAGCCCCAAAAACTGATTCCCGCTGAGCCCATCCCCCGCCACAGGGGGGCAGGGCAACTCCGCCCAAACAGGGTTGCCTGAATAACAGCGCCGCAGGCCCCTCCCCCAGAAGACAGGCTGGGAAAACAAGAGGCCAGCAACCCTAAGGTCCCAAGAAAACAGGTGCATCTTGCTTGGGTTCTGGTCAATAATTTGGACTTTATACATTCCCTCAAACACCCATCAACAGAATGACTAGGAGGAGGAGCCCCCAAAATAGAAAAGACTCAGAGATTATGACTTATGCTACAGATTTACAAATGGATGCAGA
>NW_028028381.1:0-599 GCF_054177405.1 Leptonychotes weddellii
TTTATTTATTTATTTATTTATTTATTTAGAGAGCACAGGCAGAGGGAGGGGAGAAACAGACTCCTTGCTGAGCAGGGAGCCCGACGCAGGACTCGATCCCAGGACCCTGGGATCATGACCTGAGCCGAAGGCAGATGCTTCACCAACTGAGCCACCCTGGCGCCCCAACTTTTATCTCCTTTGTTCTGCTTTGGATGGATTCTTTCACCGCTCATGCCGCTGGCCTGCACCTGATCAGAGCACCCCACATTTGGCGTCACTCCCATCCGATCGGGGCACCCCACACAAAGAGATGTAGGATAGGGAACCAAATAGCACTTGACAGTGTCTGGGCTGTAGTCCAGGATAAAAGAAGTGTCAGACTCATTGGGATCCTATCAGGACTGCAAATAGTAATCCTATATAGCTCACTGGCTTTTATGCTTGGATTCTTTTTGCCCGGGAGATTTTTCTGGATGCCGATCTTTAAAAAGCTAGTTTCGTTGTTGTTATTAGCATTCAACAGTCTCTTACCACATTAGTGGCACAGGTGAGAGACAAGTGGAATATATCATTATTCCACCCACTATTGCATGGCTTTGGCACCACTGTACCCACAA
>NW_028028382.1:0-599 GCF_054177405.1 Leptonychotes weddellii
CTTTGTGCTAAACAAGAATCAGTGGTCTCCTTATATAGCATCTTAGTAACATTTAGCGAAACAAAAGGTACAAATTTTAATTCACCTTTTCATTATTTCATGAGCCTTGAGAAAAAGACTTCTCAACTCATTTAGGCAAAGTATAGTTTATTTTTATATCTCCAAAAGGAATTTATTCCGCTTTTTAATTATTTGGTCATCTGTTTCTTTGTTTTCTTAGGCTTTTAGCTTCTCATTAGTACCACTTCCCAAGAGGTGGGCATGTAGAACAAAAGTACATGAAATAAAAAGCAATCACAGCTCATGTTCTATGTCCTTGATAGAGCCAAATATCATCTGTAACCTAAGCAGTTAAAATAGAAAATACATGTAAATCGCTTAGCACATTGCCCAGCACTTAGTAGATGGTTGGAATGTATGCTGCACCACAATAAGAAAGTAAACTTAGAATTCCCATCGAAGAGAGAATCGAATGCAAGACAGGAATGAAAAGAAAATCCCTTCATTTTGCTTATGGGGAAGCAGTTCTAAAAGATTTAAGTAACACCTCAAGTAAAGTAAAAGTCAGAATTAAAACTTAACTTCAAATCCTAAACCCT
>NW_028028383.1:0-599 GCF_054177405.1 Leptonychotes weddellii
GTCACTTATGGATGTTGAATTAAAAAGAAAAGAAATAAAGCCTATTTCTGTCAATGCTTACATATGTGAAACATCCAGAAAACAACATTAATGCTTTGGGGAAGATGTCAGTGTGTTCCCATTTTAAAAGTCCCATTTATTTGAACAACAGCAACATATTATTTTTTTTTAATTTTTTAAAAATATTTTATTTATTTGACAGAGATGGACACAGTGAGAGAGGGAACAGAAGCAGGGGGAGTGGGAGAGGGAGAAGCAGGCTCCCCACTGAGCAAGGAGCTCGATGTGGAGCTCTATCCCAGGACCCTGGGATCATGACCTGAGCCAAAGAAGGGGCTTAACGACTGAGCCACCCAGGCGCCCCCAACAGCAACATTTTAGAGGGAAACTGTAAGATGTAAATGTACTTTCCTAGTTTGCAGCTCATTTGCTGATGCTTTCATCTAAATATACGATTGATTTCATGAACAATAGAAGTTATTAGAAAAAAGAGAGGGATGAGAATAAGAAGCACTTACATGTCTTTATTATTTCACACTATTTTAAGATCTTTATTATATGTTCCCTCATTACTCCTTATGGTAACTGTAGAGATGGGT
>NW_028028384.1:0-599 GCF_054177405.1 Leptonychotes weddellii
TCATCTCGATCTGCACGGACGTGGCCCCACCGGCCTCCTCCAGCCGCTCGCTGATCTCCTCCAGCTCCCGGGACAGGTCTGAGCGCAGCTTCTCCACCTTGGCCCTGGCGGTGCGCTCGGCCTCCAGCTCCTCCTCCAGCTCCTCGATGCGAGCCTGGCCCGGGACACAGAGGGCTCAGCCCCACCGCCCGGAGCCGTCTGGCGGAGCCCCCACCCCAGAGCTCTAGGACATTCCTGGCCTGTCTGGAACAGCAAATCTTTTCAGTTCTACCAGCAGAGAAGTAGAAATAAAAGGATTTGGAGAAGATGTTTTGGACAGCTGAACTAGGCTTCCTTTAGGCCAGAACATTGTACATGTTCTATTGGAAAGAAAGTGGTTGAAGCTTGATCTTTGAGAGGAACAAAGAAACCTGTGTTCTAAGGATATTTTAAGAAGTTTAGTGGCAAAAGTATTAAAAGTTTAGAATGAGAGAGCCATGTTTGTCCAAAGACCTAACATGGTGTCTGCTCGAGGGGTAAGAATCAAAGTCACAGACTATCAGGGCTAAAGGGATCTTAAACGCCATTGGTAACAAGGGAGGACACAGAAACCCAGATAT
>NW_028028385.1:0-599 GCF_054177405.1 Leptonychotes weddellii
AGACGGGCTGAAGTCCCGGCCTGCTGCCTCTTCAGGGAAGGTGGGCACAGCATGGGACATGCCCTGCACTGAGTCACAGGCTCCACCCCCCCTCCTTGCAGGGGATTCTGGAAAACTGTGAAATCCCTTTGGAAGGGGGAGGACTGAGCCCCCTTCCAGCTCCCAGGGGAGGAACCATGTACTCATTGGGGTGTATGCTCTTCCTCTGTTTCACTGTGTATTTCTCTCTTTTGGCTCTAAAGCTTTTCATTTGCCAAAGAACACACTTCAGAGAGCACTGTAATGGAGCCAGAATTACCCTAGACCTGGAATTCTAATTTGGGGTGGAATACGACCTGACAGGGAAAAATTTGCCACCCTCTCTTCCTTCTTTTGTTAAAACCCCAAGGTGGCAGCTGAGAAAATGAGAAAAAATGCAAACTTCAAAACATTCAGGAGCCCTAGACATCGTCTTTCTTCCTGGGTCCAAAGACTTTTTCTTTCTTGAGTTAACAAAATGACAAATTCCAGGTGTCACCTTTTTTTTAAACTAGTTTTTTAAATCATCATTATTGTTCTGGCACTTAATTATGGTAAAATAAATTGAGACAGTTCAGAAG
>NW_028028386.1:0-599 GCF_054177405.1 Leptonychotes weddellii
CACTTTTCTATTCTGTGTCTATCAATTTCACTTTTTAAATGCTTTTTAAAATTAAAGATTTTATTTATTCATTTGAGGGAGAGAGGGAGAGAGAGTGCACAAGCAGGGGGAGGGGCAGAGGGAGAGAGAGAAGCAGGGATCCCGCTGAGCAGGGATCCCGACGTGGGGCTGGATCCCAGGACCCTGGGATCATGACCTGAGCTGAAGGTAGACGCTTAACCTACTGAGCCACCCAGGCACCCCACAATTTCACTTTAAAACAAGTTGCTGCCTAGAAGTGATACCATGCAGTATTTGTCTTTGCCTGGTGTATTTCGCTTAGCAGATTGCTCTCAAGATAGGTCTGTGTTGCTGCAAATGACAGGGTATCCTTCTTTCTCTTGGCTGAATAATATTCCAGTGTGTATATATCACATCTTTATCCATTCATCCATTGATAGACAATTAGGTTGCTTCCACCTCATGACTATCTTGAATAATGCTGCAGTGAACATGGATATGCAATTATCTTGTCAATATCCTGTCTATATTTCCTTTGGATATATACCCAGAAATGGATAGCTGGATCATATGGTAATTCTATTTTTAATTTATTGAAG
>NW_028028387.1:0-599 GCF_054177405.1 Leptonychotes weddellii
GTAATTTTTTTTTTCCTTTTACATTCCATACTATTTGAAAGAAAGTCAGTATGAGTAGACCACAAAGAGTAGGGAGTGACTCTCCACCTCTGTGAGGGAAGAGTATCTACATAAATTATTTGGAATTTTTCTGCATGAACAGTTTGTCTATTCTCCTGATATATTTATTCAAAATGTTTTGGTATCTGTATGGGCTCAGGGATATATATTTTATACTTGAGATTTTAATCTACTGTCTAATTTAATGTGTTGCTCAAATTGTACCACTTTGGCATTAGGAAGCTCTTTTATGGATTCCTGTGTCCCTTTGTATACCCACTCACTGTAAAGTTTGTTGACTACTTCCTAACTTTCTGCCACTACAAGATGCTTCAGGCTCGTCTCATGTATGTCCTGCCCCAGTCCTGGAATCAGCCACTTCTTCCGGAACCTTGGTTCCTTTCACAGGAGAATGGTATTAGAAGCCAGAATCTGAGCACTAAGTGCTGTTGCTATTGGTGTATCATTGTTTCTAGGCCCTTTCAGCTGACAGAAAAGGAAATACATGTGTGTGTACTAACCCATATATACACACTTACTTATAAATACTTCTATATACA
>NW_028028388.1:0-599 GCF_054177405.1 Leptonychotes weddellii
TCACGCACAGCTACATCATTCGTCCTGTAGGTGTCAGTCACGGCGTCCTAACGTCAGGCTGCTGCGTCTGTGAAGGAACTGATCTCTGAATCCCTTCCAAGAGGTGAAGAAAACACTTTGCCTGATTTGGTTGGTCACCCTCGCCACCACTGTTGCCCCACGGGAGGCCCAGCTGCCTGAAGTCTCTGCGTTGGTCCCAGGCTACTAACTCAGGGGGAGGCCTAGCTGTGGCTACTCCGAGACGAGCTCTCTCCTCTGAGACATCTCGGGAACCACTCACCGCATTCCTTCCCGTGAGATCACAACAATATCAACAGCTCACATATTTGTGTGCTTACTCTGGGTCAGGTGCCCCAGAAGCAGCGTCTCATTTAAAGGATTAATAACCCCGAATTAGGCAACTGTAAGACTCCTCACTTTATAAAACAAACAAAAAGACACAGAGAAGTTTAATGAACTTGCCCATGGTCATGTAGCTGCGAAATGGAAGAGCCAGGATCCGAATCCAGGTGCTCTTCCCCAGAACCTACCAGGCAGAAGGAAAAAAAAACACAACCAACCACTCAGGCTGAAAGCAGTTTTCAATTAGTTATGTTGAA
>NW_028028389.1:0-599 GCF_054177405.1 Leptonychotes weddellii
TCATGATATTGCTTTAATAAGAATAACAGATACCATTTTCTCTGCATCAACTATGTGCTAGACACTGTGCAAGTCACTTTGTTTACATTTGATTTTTTTAAAGATTTATTTATTTATTTTAGAAAGAAAGAGTGAGTGGAAGGGGGGAGGGACAGACAGAGAGAATTCTGAAGCAGACTCCCACAGAGCATGGAGGCCAACCCAGGGTTCTATCCCAGGACCCTGAGATCATGACCTGAGCTGAAATCAAGAGTTGGCCACTTAACCAATTGAGCCACACAGGCACCCCTACATTTGTTTTATTCTCACAACATCCCCCTAAAACAGACATTTTTATCTCCTCCTTATTAATGAATACATTGAGCTGCAGAGAAATTAAGTAACTTAGAAATTAAAGACTCATAACTAGTAAGTGAATAAGTTGGAATTCAAACCCAAGTCTGACTTCTAAGTTGTTGGTTTTCCTCTAAGTTTTAAACCTATTTGAGCATGTCAGTGCACTTGGGGGATGGTCCACCAGAAGTCTATTGGCAAGGAAAAGAAAACAAGAACACACAAGAGCAACTCATAGACAAAGGGTCAGGATGGAAAAGAGAGAC
>NW_028028390.1:0-599 GCF_054177405.1 Leptonychotes weddellii
GCACTCAGCATGGAGCCTGACTTGGGACTCAATCCCACAACCTTGAGATCATGACCTGAGCCAAAATCAAGAGTCAGACACTTAACCAAATGAGCCACCCAGGTGCCCCTACCCCTTGCATTCTGATTAGGATCAGATGACTAGTTTCAAACAAAGAACTGAGCAGAAATGATGCATGTCATTTCCAGACTGAGGCAGTTAAGAACTGGTATTTCTCCTCTGCCCAGTAACTTCAGAAACCATGTGTTCCATTTGGTGCAGCTACAAGATGGAAGATGGGGCTGCCCAACCTACCTCAAACTGCAGGTGAATGAGAAATAAACCTTTGTTGTGTAAAGCCCCTGAGATTTCAGGAATTGCCTACTATAGCAGCTGACATTGCTTAATCTGACCCAAGGACCTCCCACTAATAGAAACTACCAAATCTCTGCAAGTGGAATTCATTTCCCAGCAGTTTCTGTGTCCTCAACTCAGTACTCAGGTTACCTTTGGCGAAGTTCCGCATCACTAATTTCTTAGGTCAGATATTCCCAGAAGCAGAACTGGAGACAAGAATTCAGATGCAAGTGATTTATTAAGAAGTGCTCAGGGCACCTGGG
>NW_028028391.1:0-10521 GCF_054177405.1 Leptonychotes weddellii
CAATGAATCATGGAACACTACATCTAAAACTAATGATGTAATGTATGGGGATTAACATAAGAATAAAAAAATTAAAAAAAAAAACTAATGATGTACTGTATGGTGACTAACATAATATAATAAAATTAAATTAAATTAAAAAATAAACTGACCTCATCTAATTAAATGATTTATATGTATACCAAACTTACTTTTGACTAATTCATTCTTTTGACTAATTGAATCTTTGATTTTCCTTTCACTCTGCTGGAACAGTAGATGAAAACCATGGTTGTGGTTTTCTGGCATATTCAAGAGGGTCTTTCTGTTCCCTGGGAAGCAGCCTTAGTTCCATGGCGTGTGTGTGTGAGTAGCGTGTGTGTGAGTGTGTGTGTGTGTGTGTGTGTGCATGGATTAGCTCTGGAGTCTGGCTGTTTGTCTTTAAACCATGCATGTTTCACCATTTATTTGCTGTGTGATTGAGCAAGTTTTTCCATCCCTCTCTGTTCCGGTTTTCTTATCTGTGAATAGGGTGTGATAATAATTATCACTTACTTAGTATTTGCCATGAGTGCAATACACAATTCTAAATGTTTAATGTGTACTAGATAGAGAATACTTGATTTACAAGATTTTTTTTTCCTCAACTAAGATTTTTCTAAGAATCTGTGTGCTGGGACATCTCAGGGTCCTGAGATCATGACCTGAGTCCAAATCAAGAGTAGGACACTTAACTGACTGAGCCACCCAGGCACCCCTCTTCGTCTCTTTTTATGTTAGATTGAGCTCCTGAAGTTGAAAAACCAGAATTAACTTGTGCTTGGATTCTCCACAGTCACTAAAATAGTACTTTGCATTAATGTTTATTGACATGAATTAATGAATAGGGAATGTAGCTGGATATGTTTTTACTAAGGAAATCTTGTACATGCCCATACTAGTGAATGTCACACCAACTCCTTCTACCCTCTTGATTATAAAGCTTGAGAAGGAAGAGATATAGGATATTTTGTCCAATGACACATATTACTAGAAATGTCGCTAGAATAAAGGTCAAGATGGCAGGCTCTTGTGGCATGGTTTACCTGTGGCCTTAAGTTCCCCATCATAAATTCAAGATAATAGCATACAAGGTTTCTAATTTCCATTACTGCACCAAATTTGGAGATTTTTTCATCCTATGTCTCCAACAATACTTAGAACTGATAATACCTTGAAAGCAGGTGCCCAGTGAATATTTATGGAAATGGGATGCTAATTTGTATGCAAGTTTCTTTTTCTATTTTTAAATGATAGACAAGAATTTCATGATCTGAATATTCGGTGAGTTTTTGTTCTCTTATGTGGAAACGCAGCAGTTGGAAGATTTTAAGGTTTATAAATTTCAGCACCCTAATTTTAGAGATGAAGTTGAGGAAAGTGGACCCGAAGTTGTGTCTTGGTTAAGATGACATAGTAACCAGCAGAAAGCAAGAACCAGAAGCTACACATTTGCCTTTTGACCCAGAGTCTTTTCCCTTTTATTAAGCTTTGCGTTCCAAGAAACAAACCAATGAATGCAATGTTTTCAGCAGATAGTTATATTTACTATCTTTTACTTATCTTTAATTTACTCAGTGTGTCAACAAGGAGATACAAAAGCAGGACTTTTAATTTTTCAATCCAGGATATTTTCTTCAATTTGCCTCAGCCATGTGTTATTGTTATGGAACAAATAATTAGTGTATCAGTATAGAATATCAGTTGTTACAAAGATTGTTTAGCATTAGGAATGAAAGGAATGACGGTCTGTTGATAATCTTGGGATCTGGTCAATACAGGGGCATACAGGTGGGTTTCCCACTCAGAAAGAGAACAAATTACTCATTCTTACCCAGCTACTGAAAGATCATTCTAATAAGGCATTTCAGAGGTGGCAGAGAGATGCTCCTGGTTATTTGGATGCAGACTGGAGGCAAGAAAGACTCGTGATTTTTTTAAACCTTAGGTGACATTGGTTGTAGTTGAGAAATTATTTGAAGTCACCCAGATGGAAGAGAACCAGAGGAGTTCTCTCCACACTAGCTGCCTGGAAACACAATCAAGAAAACCAAACTATCAATAATGGTGGAGATATTTGTCAAACCAGCTCTTCCCTGACGTTTGTAGCTCCAGTGTTTTATAGGGACACTGTGGTGCTGGGAGCAGCAGTATCAGTAGGAAAAAAGGGGCTTCTGAAATAGAGATAAGACAGTCTAGTTTTCTCTTCATAATCAAGACCAAACTTTTTTTTTTAAAGCTTTTATTTATTTGAGAGAGAGACAGAGTGAGCACAAGCAGAGGGAGAGGGAGAAGCAAATGTCCCACTGAGCGTGGATCCCGGCATGGGACTTGATTCCAGGACTCAGATCATGACCTAAGCCGAAGTCAATTGCTTAACTGAATTGAGCCACCCAGGCACCCCAAGACCAAAAGTTTGAAATGACTAAGTGCAGCTCAGGTTCTTTTACTAATCATAAGGAGGTGATACAGACATTCACATTATAAGGGAGAAGTGGGTATATAATTGGAATAAGAAATAAAAGACAAGTGGTATTATTTTGTTCACCAAATTGGTAAAGATGTAGGTCTTTTGAAATGTGTGGAAAGGTTCATGTTCATAAGTTTGATTGTGAGTTGAAATCAAGGTATGCTATATATAATACTATTAGCTTTGAACTGTTTGAAATAATATCCTCATAGAAAATCAAAATAGGTGGGCTTCATTTGCAACCCTCTCATCATGATCATGCATATCACTTTCATTCATTTTTTTTGATATTTTAAAAAATGTGGATTTGCTTCCGGTAGTATTTATAACTGATTTGAAACTCTGACTTCTACTGAAGTTAAGGAATCTTTATATCAACACTATTATTTGGGCCCATTATCACAATAACCTCATGAACTTTAGGTAATTTAAAAAAAAACAAAAAACGCTTTTCCAAAAAATTCCTATAGCTTTCCACTTAAGGGTGATTATTACATACGTCAAACTCTGGAGATGTTCTACACTAAATAGAACTATGTGCTGGAACTGTGTGCTGGGCCATTCTTACAGGGAAGAATTGATATGTATTATATATTCCATCATAGAATTACTGGTGGAGGCAAATACAGGTTTTTGAGAGACTAGGCAGAGGGTCAATAGGAAGACAATGATCATCAAAAGGGAATTGTTAATGAGTCATTACTAGTAACATCAAAAAAAGAAAGAAATTTTAAAAGGCCTCAGGTATGAACAGATGGACTTCCTAAGTCAGAGACGGAGATTAGAGATGAGCTGATCTCAAACTGAAGCTGATAGAAATACCCAGAAAAAAATACTATTGTATCCAAGAAGCAAGGTTTTATAGCTTAGTCTTTAGATGAGAAATTTTATTGTTTTTGTCAAGGATAGAGACCACACAAATGACCTGGTAACTCTCATTTCTTGGGATGTATTTTGCTTTATTCTTTTCCAAACTCACATAAAGATTAATACAGGTTTAGAGACACTTATTCAAAATTGAGAGATGTAGGACAGTATGCACAGGTGTAAAAGCTTTCCAGAATTATCTTTAATTGTGATTGTTCACTTTATAAATTAATCCTTGCTATCAAACTAAATGAAATACTTCAATGACATACTGTCTTTCTGATGTCCATTAATCTTCATGTCTTCTATCACAAAATGCATGTCTGAGTTGGTACAAGTCTAGCATTTTTATGATATGACTTTGTTTTATTGTTTAGAAATCTTTCTTGACAATTTAATGAAAATGCTTACTATCTTAGGTTCTTTTAATGCTTTTCAGATTTTTTGTACACAGTGTTCATGTCAAAGTATACTTTCAAATCTACTATTTTTAAAGTGAGAAGATCTCTTTGTCATAACTTGTATTCAAATAAATCTTTGGCATAAAGTCAGTTTTACCTGGGTGCTGTCTCATTTGTCTTAAGGTATCTTCCCACTGCACATTTTTTTTTCCAATTAGTGAAGGGAAAAAAGAAAAAAAAAACTATATTCCTGAGGATTGATTATACTGGTATCTAAAATCTTGTCAGTATCTAAACTGTAGGATATGAATAACTAAATTCAAAATGACACTTTGCATTTAAAGAATCATTTTTCATATTTAATGCACACATATGAGATTCAGCTCAGGCTTTAGATATTTAGTTTTGGCTATATGCTTTTCTTGGGAAACTAGAAGTTTCTCTTGGGATTAATTTAATTATATGCCCCTTGTGTTTTGTAAAAAATAATTTGAATTTTTCATGCATATGTGAGTCCAAACACTACTTGAAATAAGTGATTGGCTTTAAAATATCAATGCCCACAAAGATACCCAAAAGACATTTGGAGAAAATAGAACTGACACTCCATGGGATATTGCTCTGTACATAGGAGAGTGGAGGAGAGAGCCAAGAATGTTATAGTTTTAACACTGGCAGAGGTTACAAGTTCATTTATTATAGAGGAGTTATTCTTTAACTGAAAGTCTACATATCCTATAGATATTTACATAGAAGTATTAACTGGCGACCCTTCCGAGAGTAACTTCTAGGAATTTAAAGACAGTGCTGCAAGGAGAGACTACCAGTATTCTGTCTAACTTGCAGAAATAGCCCCTATTGAGCCCAAGATTAGGGCACGCACATCAAAAAATATTATTAAAATATTGGGAGGTATAGAAAATTGGTAAGATTTGTGGAGTTAGGTCCAGAAGGTGAGATTTGGGAGGGCAGAACTGTAAAAAAACTTCATGTTTTGTTCTACAGAAGATGACCAGCAAATCAACATGCCCTGGGAACTTGTTAGAAATTTATATTTTAGGTGCCATCCCAGACCTACTGAATCAGGATCTTTGGGACTGGAGCCCAGAAATATGTTTTAACAAACACTCCAGGTGATTATGATGCATTATAAAATTTGAAAACCACAGTTATAGAGAAGGTAAATTGAATTAGACATGAATCCTAGTCTGCTGGTTTTTAACCAGATTACCTTGGACAAGTCACTCTACTTGACTATGTTTTTGCTGATTGATATTGTCATATTGATTGTCTCAACACCCATGAAAATGATCAGTAGGGAGGAATTCAACATATACAACTAAGATCATGAAGATTAAACACTCACGTATGGAAACAATTGAATGGGTTCAGGAAAGCAGATGTTGAGTAAATGGTGTCACAGAGGAACCAATAGATACAGGGAACAAGGAATTCTGAAAGGTCTTATTTTAAAGGCTAGGTTCCATAGGATTTTTTTCCCCAGGAACTAAAAAATAGAGATGTGCAAGATATTTGGCATGGCAAAAAGCAACTGAAAAATGAGTCCTAGAGAATCCTTCTCATCTAAAACCCTGGCTCTACCCTTTCCAACTATTCCCCCATTGCCAGAAAATGTATGAGATCATTAAATGCAGAAAACGTTTGACCTTCTTTGCTTGTTCATAAATTGTGCAAAATGCATAGAGAATGCTATATTAAAGATCTGTATTGTGCAGGGAAAGCAATTGGCATCTAGAAGATGACTGGATGGAATTAAATCTGAGAATCTCTAAGAGGGGCTGAAGCCAGTGATAGAGTTCTGAATTTCAATCTGGCTCTGAGACTTCTGGTTAGGGGTGCAGTGTGATAGTGAAGTAATATGCAACATTATGTGATAGCCTGCAATGTGTCAGGCTATTGTTTACTTTTATCATGATTTGTCTATTCTCTATTTATTTATTATTTATTTGTTTGTTTATTATGTGTTTGTTTTGAAAGAGAGAGGGAAGGAGCTGTGGGGAGGGGCAGAGGAAGAGGGTGAGAGAGAATATTCAGCAGGCTTCATGCCCAGCATGGAGCCCAACACAGGGCTTGATCTCAGGACCCTGAGATGATGACCTAAGCCAAAATCAAGAATCGGATGCTTAAATGACTGAGCCACCCAGGCACCCCTGTCTATTCTCATTTGAAACTAATGGCCACAAATCTCAAATGGACAAATAACATGGTCAAGAAATCTATTTTACTGGGCGCCTGGGTGGCTCAGTTGGTTAAGCGACAGCCTTCAGCTCAGGTCATGATCCTGGAGTCCCGGGATCGAGTCCCGCATCAGGCTCTCTGCTCAGCGGGGGGTCTGCTTCTCCCTCTGACCCTCTTCCCTCTCGTGCTATCTCTCATTCTCTCTCTCAAATAAATAAATAAAATCTTTAAAAAAAAAAAGAAATCTATTTTACTAATGAGTCTATGGCAGATCATTTCATATCTTCTAATTTTTCCTCAAAATTTCTATTGCCCTTCCTTCCCTGATGACCCATTCACTGGTGAACAGACCTCAAGTGTCATTTGAAAAATACAGACAATCAGAATTGAAATTCCTCATCTTCTCACTACAGGATCTATCCACTCAACTACATTTGAACTTACACTTTCTGCCTTCACTCCTGTAGAAATGGATGATATGAAATGTTCATGCTGCCAGAAGACCTATTTTTTATGTCCTCTTCCTTCTCATTTTCCAAAAACTTCAATTGGCAATTACTTCCTCTCTCTTCCTCATTTCTTTTCCCCTCTCTGCTGGATCATCCCCATCACCATACCAAGACACTCTGGGATTTTTCATCTTGGTCTCACATCTCCAACACCCCATTTGTATTCTTCTTTTTATAACAATGTTTCTAGAAAAACATGTCTATTCTCTACTTTTTCAACTCCTAATCATACTCTTAAAAATTTATAAAACAACATTCTTTAATTATACTACTGATAGGAATCAATTCTACGAAAACCAGAATACAGATAAAGAAGAGGAACAAATTAAAAACTATCAATAATTTCAACACCCAGAGAAATTCAAACTTAAAATTTGGTATATGCTCTTCCTCTTCAAAATGTAATTTATAGCTTTATCAAGTAATGCTGTACAAATTTTTTAAAGAACAAAGACACTGGGGTGAGAAAACATTTTCATTTCCATTTTACTCACAACTGCTTCTGGCTCCCTGGAGACAACACTTTAACCTCCAGGGCAGAAGTTGAAGTCAGCTTGCAAGATTTGCTCCAAAGCTCTGATCCTTGCTGGCTGCGTGATGGGTCAAGTCACTTAGCTCTCTGTACTTCAGTTGCCTTTTCTCCATAGAAGGTATAACAATATAACCTATCAAAGGGGTTATTGTGAGGATAAAATTACCAGAAGTGTTTAGCACATTGTATATAATATGTAGGTATTGCTGCAATTGTTTTTGTTATTACTATTAATTGCATAATTCTTTTTTTAAAAGATTTTATTTATTTGTTTGAGAGAGAGAGAACATGCACAGAGGGAGAAGCAGACTCCCCACTGAGCAGAGAGCCTGATGCGGGCTCAATCCCAGGACCCTGAGATCATGACCCAAGCTCAAGGCAGATGCTTAACTGACTGAGCCACCCAGGAACCCCGATTAATTGCATAATTCTAAATGAAATGGTCATATTACTATGTCTTGATTTTTAGTATTAAGACAATTAGAAACTACCTTGTATTTATGATGCTTTAGCTCTTTTACCCTGTCAGATAAAACACACATTGCCCATCTCTCTATTCTAACAACTATGGCCTGATCACAATATTTGCTTAAGTCAAAGAGTATAATATGGGACATTTTATCCTTTAAATTTTTTTGCTGTCATTTGAGTGAAGTTTTGGGAACAAATGAAGATAAACACATGTGTTCTATGCACCATGTTGAACTGGAAAGTTCTGTTGAATCTTCGCCCATTAGATTCTAGCTTCTGATCCACCACTCCCTTGACACTGCTCAGGATGAAGTCACTAATGACCTCCATATTGGTAATTTCTCTGTCTTCTTTAGCTGACTTCTCAGCAGCATTAACTACTTTCTCCTTTTTAAAGGACTTTCCTCTCTTAGCTTCTGTGGTATCATCTTCCTCTTGGCTCCTCAGTCTCTTTGAGTTGTTCCTTTTCCTCTACTAGACACCAGAATTTTGGAATACCCCAGGGCTTTGTCCCGGACCTGCTTTTTTTCTCATCTACATTCTCTGTCCCTGGACAATCTATTTAGCTCAGGTAGTTTAAACAGTACCTAAATGCTGATGCCTCATTTATTTCTCCCATGGCCTCTCAAACATACATCAAATCTCTAGGCACCTAATAGTTATCTTAAAACTAACATGACTAAAATGTATATCTTGATCCCTTCCACTGCTGCACATACCTATGAAATATTTAAATTAAAAAAAAATCATGCTCTTACTTTACCTTATCACCCAGTTCATAAAGCTAAGACCCAAGACTTATTCTTTTTTTTTTTTTTTGGATTTTATTTTTAAGTAATCTCTACATCCAGTGTGGGGTTCGAACTCACAACCCTGAGATCAAGAGTCACATGCTTTACTGACTGAGCCAGCCAGGTTCCCCTCCCCCAAGACTCATTCTTGATTCCTTTCCTTTTCTTATTTTAGAAACAAATGCAACATTCTAAACTGCCCATTCTATCTGCAAAATATATCCTGAATGCACTTACTTCTCTGAACTTCCACTGCTACCACCCTAGTCTAGGTCGCCCTTCTTATCTCATCTGGAGTCCTACAGAATTCTCCTTGCTTCCATTCTGATCCTTTATGACTAGGGACTTTTTTTTTTTTTTGATAGGCAAACAAGAGGATTAAAAGTAGTGATTCTTCCTCATCTTTTCACAGCCACAATCTTGTAAAAATAATACACTTAGCCTGATCAACCAAGTGAACCCTCCCCCACCAATCACATTACTTTCCATGATAGAACACTTTATAGTAGGGCAATCTGAAATTACCCATGCGTTTGTCACTGGTAAACTCCCTTAACTACCAAAGCTTGATAGTGCATTCTTTGCCTGGAATATCCAATGAACAGAGAACGTGTAAATTATGCTTGGAAAATATTGTTTGAGAATTATTTAATGAGGGGATTGGGGAAGCCATATGTTGAAATTCTATTTGTTTGGAGTGTTTATATTTTTACACAAAATTCTTAATGACAAAAATTCTTTCAAGACCCAAATAAAGAAATCCTTCAAAATGGAATTGTTGAATTTCAAGTATTTATGGGAAACACATATTTGTCCTGGTACCATAATATCATGCATGGAAATAAACAGCTGTTCTAGTTACCTCTACATAATCACACAATTAGGTAATATATGTGGATGTGAACAAATTAATAGTTCAAAGCACAGTCCATTTGGAACATTTAGTTTCTTCATTTATCTATCTACTGAATATACAGCTTGCTTTTCCTAAGATAGAGACTAAGGACTGATTCAGTAAGAGTAACATTAGGAAAGTAAGTATCATCTATTCAAAAAGTATACATAAGATGTTATTTTCTGGTAAGCACCTCATAAAGTAACCCCTTGATAAAACACCAAAACAATTGTACTTTAAGACTGTGCAAAGGATAGTGATAAAAGTCTGCTTACAAATTATATCTTCTTTTATTTATTGCTTGCTGTGTTTTCTGCTTTCAAAATAAAAGTTTTTCCTTCAAAAGGGAAATATTAATTGGCAAATCTAGTAACTCAAACCAATACTGGAAATAACAGCAATAGATAATATAAATCAAGTACAAAATACATGTTTCAGATGTGAGATTTTTAAAGTCAATTTTAACGCATTCTAATATCCCATTGAGAGTAAGCCTACAGTTCTTAATGGTCTAGTCTGCATAGCACTGCAGTCTCCAGAGATTTTTATCAAAAAATAAAAATAAAAGCATATTCAAGGACAAGAAATGTGCTTTTATGTCTTAGCTATCTCAGACCTCTGCTACACAATTACAGAATATATTAAAATAGACACATTTCAAGGAAATAACATAAGTGTGCATAAAATCTCAAAATAAGCATTGAAAATGTCCAAAATCACATTTGTTCAAAAACCCGATATTATATTTTTTTAGTGTCACTAGTGATGATTGATATACCTAAAGGTTATATTAAATAATTAGCTATTTTACTTTATATCTTTGCTTTTTATGTCATATTCATATCACACACAATGTAGAAAAATTTCAATTCTGCATAATGATGTTTTAACAAAAATGTCTGAAATTACTAAACAACCTAAATTATGGGTGACACACATTGAATATTGTTTGTTATCCCTTCATGCACCATCTTCTGTTTTTGATTTCATGTCTTTCACCATATGGTAGTGTTTATCCAAATGCTTGCATTAATAAATTACCACTGACAAGTAGATAGTGATCCAGAATATAGCCAGAATACATAGGTTATTATAATATTTTCTATAAAAATTTTCTACTATATTTGAAAATCACTTTAAGTCTTTGGTTATGAAGGAAAATATTTTTCTTTTTTTTTTTTAAGATTTTATTTATTTATTTGAGACAGAGAGAATGAGAGAGAGAGAGCACATGAGAGGGGGGAGGGTCAGAGGGAGAAGCAGGCTCCCTGCCGAGCAGGGAGCCCGATGCGGGACTCGATCCAGGGACTCCAGGATCATGACCTGAGCCGAAGGCAGTCGCTTAACCAACTGAGCCACCCAGGCGCC
>NW_028028392.1:0-599 GCF_054177405.1 Leptonychotes weddellii
CAGGACTCAATCCCAGAACCCTGAGATCATGACCCAGTTGAGTTGAAACCAAGAGTCATGACGCTTAACTGACTGAGCCACCCAGGCGTCCCTACATGAGATCCTACAACACAGGATCAGAGGTGGTTAGGACAGTAAGAACCAGCCCAGGCACCCAGGATCAAACTCTGACAGCTGAGAGACTTTCTGTGGGGTAATTATCCTCCCTGGTCTCAGCTTCCTCGTCTCTAAAATGGCATAATAATGCCTGGCTTCTTGGTCTTGTAAGAGATTAAATGCTACGTCAGGCACCAAGGGCAGGACATAGAAGCCTAAGCTCTTCTTGTTACATTTATGAAGAAAACAATACTTCTCAGAGACATTTTAGGGACTAAAAATCTCTTGCTTCATACCGATATGAAAAAAAAAAAACCTCATTTCCCCTCCTTTTCACTACGGTGTTTCCTCCATGCAGCCTGCCTTCTCTCTTCATTCCTGTCATCACGTAGAGGCCACGTGAAGAGAACTGTCCCAAACGTGAGAATCAGTAAGCATGGCTGGCGACAGGGACAAGGGAACAGCGGGTGACAGGAGCATGTGCCCTGAGCCACAGTGCAGAG